>NW_006911339.1:0-137274 GCF_000523455.1 Bipolaris oryzae ATCC 44560 | reverse complement strand
CCGTGTAACACTACTATCTCTAGTAATAAGTTAGTATTAAGTATATAACGCCCTACTTTCGCGTAACTTCTATAATATTAAGTTTTTCTTCTAAATTATATAAATCTAAATTTATAATTATATTATTAATTAGAGCTATAGTAGTAGAGTTATCGTGCGTTAAAGTTTGGTGTTTAGACGTGGTTTGAGGTTCCGGGTGCGCATAAGCCGAATCCGCGCACAAGGTGCACGGACACGGTATATCCGTCGCTCTTATTTCCGGCGGGGAAATCGTCACGCTCCTATGCGGGGAGACGACTGGCAACGCGGCTACTTACGAATCAAACACTCGTCTACCACACTCATTATGTCTACAACCTATCTTCGGTCACGTCTGCTGCTTCGAACTTATAGCCCCTTCAAGTTCCGGCGCGCGTCCACTCCATTTTACTCAAACCGATGCCTAGCCACGTCTTCTAGTCCATATAACGCATCAGTGGCAGCAGGTATACGTGTCGACCATGCGGAGGAAATCGACAACCAGACGGTCGCTGCTATGGGTCGCACCAAAGCAGGCAAATCATTGAAAGTACGCAGGTATCCGACCTTTACAAGGCTCGAGGATGAGCGCCTATACCGCAAACAGCACCTTGCCGCTGCTTATCGGGTCTTTGCTTCACGCGGGTTTGATGAAGGAGTCGCAGGACACATAAGTGTCCGCGATCCTATCATGACCGATCATTTCTGGCTCAACCCGCTCTCCACTCATTTTTCCTTGATGCGCGTCTCGGATTTGATCTTGGTCAATGAAGAAGGCGAGGTGGTCGAAGGTGATCAGCCCATCAATGCGGCGGCATTTGCTATTCATAGCGCAATACATAAGCGACGACCGGAAGTACATGCTGCATGCCATGCTCACAGCGTACATGGCAAAGCGTTTAGTGCTTTCGGGAGAGAGCTTGACATGATTACACAAGATAGCGTGCGTTTTTACAAGAGCCACGGTGTATACAACCAGTTCGGTGGCATTGTATTAGCAAGTGAAGAGGGCGAGAGAATTGCTGACGCGCTGGGTGCGTGATTTCCCAAAAACTACTGTGCTAACACCACTGACACTGAACAGGCGACGGAAAAGCAGCTATCTTACAAAATCACGGTATACTCACTGTAGGCAAATCAGTCGACGAAGCAGCCTTTTGGTTTTTATCCCTCGATAAAACCTGTCAGGCACAACTTTTAGTGGATGCTGCCGCAGCCGGAAGTAGGCACAAGCCAAAGATCATACCGGAAAGCGAAGCAGCTGAAACATACAAACAAGTAGGCACGCCTGAGAAGGGATGGCTGGCTTTCCAGAGTTACTACGATGAGATTCTTGCGAAGACTAACGGCGACTTTTTGAAATAAATCAGGTTGATTAGGTTGTTATAAGTCTACTATATTCTATTACTGGACAGTCAGCTGACTACTCATTGGTCCTTCTTCGAACCAATTCATTTTCCAGCTCCTCCTTCTCCTCAACTGTCAACTCGCTCTTTGCCTTGCCAATCTTGACACCGAAAAACATGATGACGAGGGCCGCCGCTGCTATACCTGTAGCAAGCCAAAAGGCGACTTTGTAGCTTTCCCTCTTACCCCTCTCTTTTGTCTCACTCACTGCTAGATCAGCAAGCGACAAGAAAACTGCTATACCCAGAAATAGAATAGAGTTCATGAAAGAGCCTGCTAGGCCTTGTCGCGCTTTTGGTAGAGATGACGTTACAAAGATGTTGGCTATATTATAGGTGATGTCGATGCCAAGAGTAGCACATATCATGGCGGTGAAGATCCAGGCCCAGAAATTGAACTTGGCAGGAATGATCGCGAAGAGAAGTGTGGAGAGAATGAATGCCGCTCCACTGATGATAAGTAGGATGCGACCGGGCAAGAGGTGTAGAACTAGTCCGCCGACGGTAGCCAAGATCAAACCACCGATGCACATGGGCGTGAACCATGCGGCAGTTAAGAGTGAGCTCGCGCCGACAACGTCTTTGATGTAGAAACTGGCATAGAAGATAAAAATGCCAAAGTTTCCGTACTGGAAGAAGAGAGCCAGCCCAAGGGGTTTCATACCCTTGACTTTGAACAGATCACTGGGGAGGAGAGGCTGCTCAGCTACCCAGCCTTCGATGTAAACGAAGGCGCCGAGGAAGATCCAGCCTAAGATGAACGTTACAGGAATGTATGGTGTTGCCCAACCTTGCGGGGCATGGCTCCCGTCTGTAAGCGCGAAGATTACCAGGACAAGCCCCGGGACTACGGTTGCGGTGCCCCACCAATCCATCTTGACAACATTCCTTGGTGCCTCGACCTTTTCATTGGCCTCGATCTTATATTTGGGTATGCAGAAATACGACGCTACGCTTACAGCGACGAGGATGATGGTACCGATCCAGAAGAACCAGCCCCACGATGCGAGTTGCGCAGAGATGCCTGCGAAGAAAATGCCGGTAAAGAAACCAATAGGAGCGAATGCACCATACAAGCTAAAGACAAGATTTTTTCTTGGACCAGGACGATATATGGAGCCCAACAGCATGATACCAGCCGGAAGGAATGCTGCAGGACCAAACCCTTGCATTGCCCGGCACACAATCAACATGATGTAGTTCTGTGAGAAGCCGGCAATAAGGGACCAAATGATGAACCAGACAAGACCGATGTTGAAGACTAGGTAACCTCCAAACATGTCACCCAGTCGGCCAAATGGCAAAAGAAACGCTCCTGTGACGAGAGAAAAGACGGAAGCAGGCCATGTTTGTGCCTTGGTGGGGATGTCGAGCTCTTGAGCGAGGTCAGGTAGAAGGATGGTGAAGCCAGAGATCATGTATTCCGACATGAACATGGAGCCCAAAAGGGCGAAGCAGAAGCCTAGCTCCTGAAGAAAAGTGCCAAACGCTTGTGGGCGCTCGCGACCTAGACGTTCGATATCGGACTCGGTGTATGAAACTCGGCGTGGCAAATTGATGCCTTCCTCGGCCTTTTCTAACGTTGCAGGTGGCACGAAGTCTGTCGCGTTTGGAGGTGCTGAGGTAAGGTTGCCATGGCCCAAGGTAGGCTGGCTTGTTGAAGGTGTTGGCGTTGTCATTCTTGAACTTTGCAAGATGCGTATGGTGACCAGAGAAGCGTTCTTGTGGCGACACTTGTCAGAAGTGAATGATGGAGAAGCACAAAAAGCTCTTCTGATGCCCGATAGTTATATGACTTGTTCCATTGCTTTTGGATACCTTAGAGTTTGGCCGGACTTCACAAAGCCCGTGGACGATGTGGTAATCAGAAAGAAAGGCATTTTCTAAGCAGCAGCTTAATCTGGAATGTACAGCCGAAGGACAACGTTGAACGCCAGCGGTGGATCTGACATAGATGAATTAAGCCGTGACGAAGTGGACCCTTTGCCGCAGAACATGTGTCTTGGCTGCTAGTTGGAGTTTAGTGTGACGGTGGAACGTGAACGTCGAGAACGCCAAGATCTCGGCTTTGCCGGCGGTGAATGGCATGTGATTTGTCCACTGCAGTTTCTCGCTACGTAATGAGTAAAGACAGAGGCTGACGTGACGAAAAGCGCCGCCGCCCCCAAGCCCAAAGCCGTTAGCTCCGTCACGCCACTGTTTCCCCGGGCCACATCCACCACGACCAGAACATATCCACCCCGCGCCATACCCCGTAGAACTCAATTCAGTCAATCACCAGCACATCTTGCATGGCTTTCATCCAATGAGCACAACGCACTTAAATCTGCCGACCAAATCTTGTCACAATTGCCGAAAGCGACGTTGGAGATGCGACCGGTCTTTACCAAGCTGCCAGAAATGTCTATCCGCAGGAACCGAATGCCTGGGTTATGGGAAGTTGTTTGTATGGAACCGCGGTGTCGCCAGTCGCGGCAAGATGATGGGGAAGGGCTACGAGGAAAAGATGGAGCAGCACCACATCGCGCACGCAGAGCCGCCTGAAGCACCAGCCAAGGCTCAGGGCATGTCGGCCTTGGTATGGGACAACCAGGGCCCTTCTCAGCAACAGGACGAGCAGCAACAGATGTCATCACTGCCCGAGCCTAGCTATGAGCTAGTTTCCGGACATTCGGTAATAGACGATTACCGAATGTCCATACAAGGACGGCAGATGGATTCAGACCAGGAACGGGAGATGATTTCGGATGTTCATCGAGCATTGACAGACCCTTTGCTGAACGACCTTGACCGGAACTCAAGATACTATCTCTATCATTTCGCAACTCAGCTGTGCGAGGTCATGGTCGTCTACGATGGGCCTGGCCAGAACCCTATTCGTGATCTCATACCGGCAACATCTGCCTATCCGTTGCTCTTGCAGATCATTGTCGCCAATTCCGCGGTCCATGTCTTCAACATCAGCAACAACCCCGTGGGCCAGTCCTCCTACCAGGAGCAGCAGAGTCCAACCGTCATGGCCTATTACCAAGCTGTAAGCCGCTTTGGGGGGCCGCTCAAATCCTCTTACCGAGATGCTCTTGTAGCAAAACAGCATGCGCTTTCGTTGCTCGCAAAGAGCATTACGTCCGTGAACACTGCTAATATTGATTTCATACTAATAACGATCTTATTGTTCGTCAACTACGCCCTTGTAGAATCTGGTCGAGACAAGTGGAAAGTTCACATGGACGGTGCTCTCAGGCTTATCCAGCTACTCGGCAAGCCGCCGTACATTCAACGCCCGATGAGCAGACTTCGCCAAACGATACTTTCAGACCTCTTGGTATTTCACATTCTTGGTTCGACTTTCAGTTTCACAACGCTCCCTACATTAATTCCAAACACGATTGAACTCGACCCTATCCTCCGTTACGCCGAGACGAACAACTACCTCTCTTGCCCCGGGCCGCTGCTTCGTATCATGTTGGAGTCTTTTGCGCTACCAGACTCTCACGGTTCCCCTTCCGGAACCAATACCCCCATTTACATTGAGGAGCAAGTGGGCGTCTTGCTACGGCGTGCGCTTGAATTCGACCCAATTGTATGGTCATCTGATTTCGTACCCGCATCACCCTTCGAAGACATTCAACAACGCATCCGTATCGCCTCTGCGCACCGTTCGGCCGTTTGTATCTATCTCGCACGTGTTTTACCCTCTACGAACCCTCTTCTCGATCCAACAAGTGGCGCCGCTATTGTCAGTCTTACAGCCTTGGCCGACGACGTGGTTCATCACATTTCGCATCTGAAGCCGGGAGATCCGCTCTTCAAGTCAATCTGTTGGCCATTGTTCTTGGCCGGCGCAGAGTCAGAAGACCCTGCCCAACGCGAGTGGATCATGAACACCCTTGACGAGCTCTATGGTCTTATGTTCTGGGGCTACCTGCGCACATCCAAGCGCGTGCTAGAAGCGATATGGAAGTTCAAAGATGAAGCCGGGCCAGGTTCAGGGAACTGCTGGGTGGAACAGCTCAAAGACTTTGGTCACGATATTTTGATTGCCTGATCACGTCAGTTGTAATGCTGTCAGAAAAACGAAAATGTCGGTGTCAGCAACCAGGGTATCAGCCTGGTGTCCGCATGCTAAAACGATAGGACCGATGCTTTTACAAAGCGACGTTGTCGCACCAAAGCTTTACTGCCGTAAGGGGGAAGGGAGTGATGGCTCCAACCTTCAAGGTGGATGCAACATGGATGAAGCGTCTAATTCCGAGAGTGGCGTGGTGGTAGGCTAGTAGGCGGGCCGTTGGTAGGATCGTTGGAAAGATCGTTGGACAGGTTCCAATAGCGATAGTGTTTGCGGGCCCCCCATAAATCAGCAATCATGTTGTTGGTGTCAGCCGGTGTCCAAAGCAAGAAGGAGCATCGCCGAGTGGGGTAGTGTCGCGCTAGTTGGTTGTCCCGTGGATGATCGTCAAAGCTCTGGACCTAACAGCAGAGCGATCGCTGCCTCACTAGGCGCGCATACAGTGCCTCGTTGAAACAAACGGGCACATGCCTCGATTTTCTATACATATATCATCCGCTAGGGAGTTTACTGAGGGTGCAGCCTTCTACACAATCTCAGATGCCCTCGAAGATGGCTTATGATCATGCTCTCTTGCTACGCCAGCACAGCGTATTCAATGTGTATGCATTCATCATTCTTACATCGCTACTTTTCTCGACAAATTTGGCGCATATAACAAGCCCGTCTGGCACATGGGTATCCCATAACACCCAACCCCTCCTAGAAGCACCACTGCCAAAGCGAGACTGGCAATATCTGGGTCCTCAAATGTCTCGACTGCTTCAAGTGCCTGTAAGCATAACTAAGAGGTGAGATTCGATCGATTTCATTTTCTGGTTTTCACAGGTGTTAGAGAGTGTGCTTGTTTGCTTGGCAAGTCATACATTGTTTTTGTTTCATGACCATATTCCTTGAGTCACCAGGTTCACAGACTGTTACGTCTTCCAAAAGAAATTCTGGTTCAGCCTAATTTTATCCTCAATTCACAACCCTGGAAAATACCATTGGACGAGAAGCCATTGGGCCATGGATCCGATCTCGGATTCGAGAACCGATCTGTCGATTGTCAGACACCACGCACAGACGATGTTGCTTTTCCTGTATGGTTGTATCATTACAACAACCCGCCCCTTAGCACGAACAATGGAATGTTTGCAAGCCATACGAAAAATTTACGCCGGTATCGACGCTGCCAACCACGGCTACGAATTACTCCTTATGCCCAACCCAAGCGATCCCCAGTTTGCGCGCAATATTTGAAATGTGATTTAGTCACTCTCAAGTCTTCTCGCTTCAATAACCTACTCTCAGCTCTATATTTACAATGTTTTCTTTCCGCTATCTACATCAACTGCTATTCATTCTTGTAGCAACTTCTAACGCACATAGCGACAGCGAAAAACACGTCGACCTAGAATCCCGTGCCAAGCTCGCTCTATCAGCTCTCCAGACATGGTACAACGAAACCACAGGCCTCTGGGAAACGACAGGATGGTGGAATGCAGCAAATATCATCACGACATTTGGTGATTACGCCAAGGCGTTTCCCGAGGATGCGGACTTGCAGGCTCTAACAAGGGATATCTTCTCGAATGCACTTGCTCGTGCACCAATCATGAATCCTCAACCGGGCTACGAAGATGAACCATCAAACAATACAACTGACAATCAAGATGGTTCTATACATGTTGATAGTGGATATATGAAGGAACTTGATCCGATAACCTACGAGCCCCGTTGCAAGTTCCCGTCGAATTGGAAGGACGGGACTAAGAACATTTCAAGCGCAGAGGCTACACATCATACTGAAAGTCCAGACCCACAGGACTGGCTTGACGGCTTCTACGATGATGATCTTTGGTGGGCTCTGGCTTGGATCAATGCTTACGATGTTACCAAGCATCAACCGTACCTTGACCTTGCCGAAGGCATCTTTCTCGCAGTAGCAAAGACGTGGGGCACTTATTGCGGTGGCGGCATATACTGGAGCTGGAAGAAGAACTACGTCAACGCAATCGCAAATGAGCTTTTCCTCAGCACTGCAGCGCATCTGGCTAATCGGGTTGAAGATAAGAAAGAGGCGTACCTCGATTGGGCGATGAAGAGCCATGACTGGTTCTTCGGCAGCGGAATGATCAACATCAATGGTACTGTCAACGATGGTTTAACGGAAGACTGCGAGAACAACAACAAGACGATCTGGTCATATAACCAAGGCGTAATTCTTGGCGGCCTTGTCGAACTCCAGCGCGCCCACTCTCCCGATGGGGATGACTTTCTTGTTGCTGCATCCCGCATTGGGGTAGCAGCCATTGATGAGCTCAAGTCCTCAGATGGAGTCATTCACGACGTTTGTGAGCCAGAATGTGGTCTTGATGGTGGGCAATTCAAGGGCGCCTTTGTGCGAAACTTGGTCCGGCTCAGACAAGCATTTGGAGACTTCATGGTTGACGCAATAATTCACATAAATGGTGAATCAATCTGGGAGAAGAACAGGGAGATGCGTGAGGGGCTTCCTTTCTTCGGTGTGGACTGGGATGGCCCATTTGTCAGTCCTGCGGATGCTAGCTCGCAGAGCAGCGCCATGGATGCACTACTTGGTGCTGCAATCCTGAATTGGCCGGTCCGTTTGGACAGATTAAAGAAGTGGTTTGGGGACTGAAATAGCCGGATTAAAGATGCTCCTACCACATCAGTCAACTCCTTGATAATGCCCACCCCAGGCATTGCTTTATTACAAAAATTAAGCAATGAAAAATAGTGCATCTAGTAACATTTGTGGTACTTTTGAAGATTTTCCCAACGCTATTCGCGGTGGCCTTTGCTGTGATTTGGGCTGATATCTGGCATAGTTTTTATCCAGCTATATTAGTTCCCCAAGAGACAGATCGATTACAACGAAAAGCTTTTCTCTTTTTCCATGAAGACTCCCAATAGTCTATTGCTTTCATTTCTGCTCCTCCCACCTCTCAACCACAATTTCCTTTGCACCATTCACAAAGTCAAACTTGCCGATATCCACACCCTTCATCCTGAGAATGCCGTACGCAGTCGTCATATGGAACCTGTTATATCGTAATTAGCAAACACTGTCCTAGTCTCTCTCTCCCCCCCTCTCTTTCCCACCACGTATATCTCTCGTCTCAGAAAGTTTGTAATTTACTTACCACATATTCGGATGCGCAAACTTGTACACATACTCGACAGCCGGCAAACTTATCTGCAAGCCACTAGGGAACTTCACCACCAGCTCATCCGCCTCCTTGCCCTCGAAATCCGCGGGCTGGAATTTCTCAAGGTACTTGATCGTCTTCTCGATGCGAGCTTCCAGCTCCTCAAACGTCTTTTCGTCATCTGGCAGCGTGATGGTTTCGAGTGCTGGGTTGATGCGGGAAGGCATGAACTTGACGGCGTCGGTCAAGCGGTAGATTTGGAAGCGGAAGTCTTTCATGTCTGGGTGTAGGGAGGCGGTGAGAAAGGTTTCCGGGTCGATTTTATTGGTAAGAGCGTGTTCGTGGCCTTTTTTTATGAAGGCAAGGGTGTTTTTCAGGGCACTGATGGCGGGTAAGATGGCCATGGTGTGGAAGGTTAGGGAAGACATTTTCAGTATGAGACAAAGAGTGTGTCTGATTTACTGAGAGAGAGAAGAATTGGGATAGGAGGGAAGATGCTGCTGCTTGTTGTTGTTGAGGTATTCTATTGACTTTGCGAGACAGCAAGAAGTATTTAAGTATGCCTCCTTCGCTCCTTGCACCCACACTGACAAAACGACGGACCGGCCGATGGCCCGATCGACCCGAACAACCACGTCGCAGTTGTTTTCGCAGCCTCACCGGAAAATTTGACTCGGTGTGAATGAGACGCGACAGTCGTGACTGCTGGAGACGTGGATTACAAAGCTGGTGGGCCTGATGGTGTAGAGATGTGCGCTCGGCCAATCGGATCCCAAAGCGACGTGCCGGGGAAATGCAACCTGACAGCCGCTACTGTAGGGAATACAGAAGTAGCCTGATGTGGTGCTTGATTACAAACAACATGATAGTTGTACTATCGTGAGGTTACACGAGGCGGAAGTTGTATGCACCGAGTGTCGAGATGGTGGAGCAATGCCGTGCGGTTTGGGACGTTGAAGAGGTGTATGATGGAGGCATAGAACGAAGCTATTACCGCTTTTGTCAGTTTCAAGGAAAAGCTTCGTATCCATTGTGGTATTTTTGGGGTGTTTCCGAGGGATTTGAGACATTGCAAAGCAGAGGCGGTGTGCGCATTTGTCATCCAAAATGACACAGTTGATACTTTAGGGTGACACAGAAGTGAGTTGATCAGCTCGTTGGTATGATTGCTTGTTATGTTCATCATTTTGATACCGATTGGCTCAGCTTTGGTTGTCTTGCACTCATTTTCGTATCAAGAAACTCCCACAATGTTTTACGCCACACAGCTGGTTTAAGTGTGGTTATGGACATTTGAAGACTGCAGGACGGTATTCGTATAAACCAGAACTCGATTTCTCTTCTTCAGAATCTACATGACATTCTTCGCTAGACTGAGCTGGCAAAAGCATAGCTGAACTATTATATGTCCGACTGCTGCTTACCAAGCACACTTGGCATTATTACTTACTTTTGTGTCGGAGTTTGCTCTTAGTAAGTCTAGACCATGAGCTGACCGCATATAAACCGATATAAAGTTCACCTGAACCACCATTCTTAGGAGCTGTTTTCCCACAATAGCGATATGAGCTTTCCTTGCTGTCAGTGCGCATATTCGGTGAAGTCTTGAGGTTGATATGGGCCGCTTAAATGTCCTATCAGATTTTCACTTAAATAAGAGGAATATCCAGCATCAGTAGAGTGTATCGCTTGGTCAATCAGGTACTTCTTACAGTAGTACTCCAATGTAAAATGGTTAGTCCTGTTGTAACCTCTCACAGCTTTTTCATACATTCTCCGCATGCACAGCGAACAAGCACCTGTTTCGTGGGAGAACTTTCGTCCTGATGAGACATCACAATATTGAGAGTTATAGCAGGTTTTTCCGCTTATTTCCACATGCCCAAAAACCGACTCTCCAAGGAAATTATATGCTATAAGTCAGGGAGACCTCCCATATTTCTCATAGCCATCTACGTCCAAGTGATGCAAAATGCATGTGGCAGAGACGCGCCCCCTTACTTTAGCGAAGAGAGGACCGACCCTTCGGTACATGGTACTATCTAAGACTAGCGCTACGGGTGACTGTAAGTTGGAGACCTTGCCACGTAGTACTCTACTTAGTACTCTACAGTTTGCGCTAAACCAAAAGAGAAGATCCGCTCATCTACCTTTGTGCTGCACCCTATTCCATTGCGTTGCGATTTCTGCTACATATCACTATCATCAGGCGGATTTTATCTGAATTAAATCCGCTGCCCGCTTGGCAAGGCACCCTGTTAGCCACGTCTCAGGATCCGTCGCAGCCGATCATTTGTCGGGACCTCTTTCCTCCATTCGCGCATCCGTAAATGTCGCAGTCTCACACAGCTCGCTTTACTCGATTCTTCGACGCTTACATCCCTATCCGTACTCTATCCCTAATGTATCTCGACACACCATAGCATATGGTGAGACCTCCCAGAACGCTGGATTCCATGGATAGCCAAGTCCCTGAGAATCCCCTGAGAACGGCTCCTCCTGTTCTTCCGAAGAAAGGCCGACAAGATGGCGCCCTCAATCGTCTCGACACTTCAAGCCTTCCCCAGTTGTTGGATATGGACAACAGACCGACGTTTGTGCTTAATATCGAAAATCATGTCTGTGGAAATCAACTAGCCGTGCGGCCAATATTCTGCAATGCTGCGTTGAGGAGGCAGGAGCAACTATTTCTCAAGGTTATTGGCTCTGCACGGGAAGATTCCGAAGATAGCGACCGTGGCGCAACCTATGAAGAATTTCGAAAATGGGCAACGACTATCCGAAAATTTCGAGATTCTAGAGACATCTTTCCACTGGCGATTGAGTACGCCAAATTCGTATGGACTGTTTTCTGTATTCAGCCCAACTGGAGAGTGATCGCCGGCCATCCAGTCTTTCGCGACGAAGATATCCCAGGAAGGGGTCCGCTGTGGACATCTGCACCAGAATCTGAAAAGAAGTGGCGTGGCGTGCGGGTGAGAGACGACAAGCAAGGTTTAGCTTCTGCTGCAGCTATCCCGACACATGGCATATTGGAGAATGCTCAAAACCCCGAATCGTCACAAATAAACAATGGTTTAGAGGAGGAGAAAAGTAGCACACCAAGCGTCTCCGCCGTTACCCTGACAGCACTTGAATGTTCCGTACCCGACTGGACGGCTGCGCACCCCAAAGGCGTTCTTTCAGACCATTTAAAATTCGTAAGAAGTATTGACTGGTCAAAGACATCTCTGGGCGCTATGAATACATGGACGATTCAATTCCGAGAAATTATTTGCTTGGTCATGCGGAATCCTCATCCATCATCTGTTTTTTGGGGCGAGGACTTGATCATGCTCTATAATGAGTCTCATAGGGATATAATTGCGGGCGACAAGCATCCTGCTCTGATGGGTACTGGTTTTACAGGCCCTTTTCACGAAATGTGGGATTCAGTTAGCACTACGATGCGCGAAAGCGCTCGAACCGGCCAGGCTCAACTCAACCTCAATCAAATGTTACCAATCATACGGCATGGTTATCTGGAAGAGGCATTCTTCACGTGGTCTTTTGTGGGCATTCATACTCTGACTCATTCGGTTATGTGTCGCTTACATGACTGTAGGTTCCAGTTTTTGGCGGCACTGATCGCATTCTTGGTTGTAAGTATCGTTGCGATAGCATCATATAACTTATCTGCCGATTGAATGCGATGGTAATGGCATCAAGTGCCGAAAAATCCACAAATATATCAATCCAGTTCTCATTAAGTGAACATTATTGGATATGAGAAATCTTACTGACTCATGATCGGAATCTAGTCTATATGAATGCATTTGATACGACTATCGAATCGCTCAGAGGCAGGCGAATGGAGTTGTTACGCTATCTAGGCGAGCGCCTGAACGCAACACGCACTGTAAAAGAATTTTGGGGCAGGGCACTGGACGGTCTGGCTCATAACGACTACGACGTGCCTTTCGCGCTCTTGTACTCGATTGTGGATGCGGAGGACATCGACCATAGCTCTTTGGAAGCACCTGATACCAGTCCGGGTCTCGTAAAGACTTGCATCGTCGAAGGATCCATTGGAGTACCGAGAGGACATCAAGCCTGTCCTGAAAGATTTTCCTTGACGGAGAGTGATGATACTCTGATCTCAGCTTTCATCCAGGCGACGCGAACATTGGAGCCGTTAATGTTACACGTGGAAAATGGAACACTCCCGAGGTCATTACTTGAGATCGTTGAGTGGAGAGGATACAAGGATCCCTGCAGGGAAGCAATGATACTACCTCTTCGGCCAACAAATGCGGACAATGTTTGTGCATTGTTGCTCCTCGGCATCAACCCTCGTAGAGCTTACGACAAAGAGTACGAATCTTTCACATCCATGCTCAATAGACAGATTGCGACTTCATTAGCGTCAGTTCTTCTTTTTGAAGACGAGGTGCGGCGAAGCAAGCGCGCAGCTGAAGTTGCTGCTTTGCAGCGGGAGGAACTCTCTCAGCAACTCCAACTCCAGACCAGTCGGATGCGCCGAATGACCGAAATTTCACCTTTAGGCATGTGCTTGTTTGACGCAGAGGCGCACTTATTGGAGGCAAATGAACGTTTCTTTGAAATGACTGGAGTGTCCCATGATACCATTGGAAACTTCATGCCCGACGGCGTGCTAGCAGAGCAAAGCGTAGAGGCTGCAAAGAATATGTGGGATGGTAAGTGACATCTTTACATTACATCTGCTCCATGAGGTACGCTAACGAAATTTCAACGTCTAGAATTGATAAGTACCCACAAGCCGACCAGTCGAGAGCTCCAATATGCATTTCCTAGATTCCAAGCAAAAGACATCGACGGCGAACCCATTGAATTTTGGTTTCTTGCGTCTTGTCAGCCGGAGCTAAGCCCAGAAGGTGAACTGATAAGCGTTATGGGCACCGTTACCGATATATCGCACTTAAAATGGGCCCAAGGTCTCCAGGAACGAAGACTACGAGAAGCAGAAGAGGCAAAGCGCCAACAAAACGAGTTCATCGACATTACATCGCACGAAATGCGTAATCCATTATCGGCAATTCTGATATCCGCAGACGACATCGGAGATACTCTCAGTGCTCATCAATTCTCGTGTGATGAGGATAGAAACATTGCAAAAAGTTGCATCGAAGCTGCGAACAACATTGCTCTTTGTGTTCAGCATCAGAAGTCGATCGTCGATGACATCCTAACTGTATCGAAACTAGACTCCAATCTTTTGCGCATGACTCCCATTCCTTCGCAGCCTGCCGCTGTCGTTGAGCGTGCCATTGCTATGTTAGTGAACTCATTCTCTTCTTATCTCTAAGTACGCTCCACATTATTGACACTGCATTTAGGCTTCGTCCCGAAGTAGTTGCCAAAAGTACCGACCTGGAATTCAAGCCTCACTCAAGCCTACAAGAACTGAATATCGATTGGGTGATGCTCGATTCTAGCCGCCTGCTACAGATCATCGTGAATCTCATTACCAACGCGATAAAGTTCACCCAGGATCGGCCAAAACGCTCCATTGTTATCCACATTTGCGCACGCGCCGAAAAAGCAGATTTTGAACTTCCCAATGGCTTTGAGTTTGTCCCACAACGAACCAAATTTACTGATTGTGGTAATGGAGATGACTGGGGCACTGGTTCACCGGTCTTCCTCTTGTTCCAGGTTCAAGATACTGGCTGCGGACTTACACCGGAACAGAAAAAGCTCTTGTTTGAGAAGTTCGCCCAAGCGTCACCGCGTACACACGGAAAGTATGGCGGCAGTGGCCTTGGGCTTTTCATCTCGCGGCAGCTAGCCGAACTACATGGTGGACAGATTGGTTGTACTTCACAAGCAGGCATTGGCAGTACATTCGGGTTCTATCTAAAAAGCAGACGAATGACGTCTGAAGACTGCCGTATTCTTGAAGAACGCGCAAGAAAGTCACCTAATACCGAAATCCCCGCATTTTGTTTGCGCAACGCCCCGCAAGCCTTTCCTCCGATGCACAATCAATCACAGCCTAGTAGTAGTAGTACACACAACAATCACAGCGAGCAAACCAACAGACTAACCCAGCAACTCCACGTCCTCGTCGTAGAAGACAACCACCTCAACCAAAAAGTCCTCTGCAAACAACTCGCAAAGGCAGGCTGCATAACCGCCACCGCCGACAACGGCGTACAGGCCCTCGACTACATTGCCAAAACCCAGCTCTGCGACCCAAACGGCGTACCGCTCTCCATGGTCCTCATGGACTGCGAGATGCCCGAAATGGACGGCCTCACGTGTTGTAGGAAGGTACGCGAGATGGAGCAGCGCGGGCAAGTAGTCGGACACATACCGATTATTGCGGTGACGGCGAATATTCGGTGCGGCCAGATCGACGAGGCGAGGGCGTCGGGTATGGATGATGTAATTGGGAAGCCGTTTCGTATACCGGAGTTGTTGGAGAAGATGATGGAGTTGTTGAAGAGACTTGAGGGGGAGCGGGGTGGGAAGAATTGATATTCCGTTTGGGGGGAGGGCCTTTTTTTTTCTCTCTTGGGGGGGATTGCATTGGCATTGCGGCTACTAGCTTAATATTCCCTTGAAGTGCTTACCTGCTATGCTGAAGCCTGGAGTTTCGTTGGATTCGATAGAACATTTTTGGTGATTTCTTAGAGAGTTTTCAGGTGACTGAAAGAGGGAACGTTGTGCAGGAGTCGAACTATTTTCAAGATTCGCGGTGATGTTGGTGAAGTGACAAGCGGAATCAGCACTCGGACGCAATCATAGTAAACGGCAAAGGAAACGCTTATCGTGTGGGATTTTTCATATTCCTTTCATCATGCTGCAAAGGCAATTCCCATCATTAATCATCTCATTAGAAACTACACAACTCCATCACGCCAACTCGTACATCGCTCGACCCGACCTTCTCAGCCACCCTTTTACTTCGTCGACGGATTCGGGCTAATAGTGTTATCGGGGAACTTGCGGAAGATATCGGCAATGTGATCAATAGGCGCAGCCAGCAGGCCCATGGGGCCCTCGAACAACGGGTTCTCGCCAGCACTAGGATGACTCCTCGACGGCACAAACGCCTTTGTGCGTCCAAAGTTCTTGGCCAGACTCTCCGACGCACCCTTGTTATCGGGCCTCGCTAGTGCGTTTTCAAGAGCAGGCAGGTCGTCGGCTTCTTCCTCCTTGATGTGCTGGCCGAGGACGCTCCAGAGTTCCTTGAGCTTGGGGACGTAGGCCGAGTCGGTGGCTTTCATGTTTTGGAATTCTTTGAGGAGCTCCTTGACCTGGTGTCTCGTTAGCAGTCATACACATGGAGATTTGGGGGAAAAGAAGTAGACGAACCCGGTGGTGCTGCTGACGGTCCTTCTCGGCATGTGCGTGACCCTCCTTGCCAATGTACTTCTCCATGGCAGGGTAAACGAGCAGCTCCTCGGCTACAGAGTGTCGAGCAAGCTCCCAAGTAAACTGGTTTCCGAATCGTGTCTTGTGGTCGACATCGTCTGAGTTGATGACCTCGTTGTAGTACGACTCAAGCTCACGATGGTCCTTCTTGATAGCATCTGAAATAGTCGACATGGCTGCGACACGGGCACGGAATGAGGCGAATTGATTGTTTACTGTGACACGGCTGGCCTGAGGTCTGAAAGCGGCTCTGGAGATGGATGATACAAAAGTGCGGTGGAAGGACATTCTGAAGGAAAGAAAAGTAGTAGATTGTGGGCACAGAGACGGGCTTTTAATATGCTTGTTGATTGAGATTGAGCAAGGGGGAGGGGTGAGTATGCTATGTGATAGGACTCTCCAGCTTGGCTTCTTCCATTGGCGCTTTTATTTTGCGAGAAGAGAAGTGTTTACTTTTTGCGTCATTGTATCGCAACATGTTCAGTTGTGCAGTAATGAGACTGTGGTGATTGGTGAGGAGGTGAACGCCGTTTGTCTGTGCGTGCGCGTGTGTGGGTTGATGATTGCTTGATGTAGTGGAGATCCGGGGCTAGGAACACGCTTACTGCGTCTCAAATCGGAAGCGTGCCTATTGGACGGCATCACTTAAACGTCACTACAACACCATTGACACTGCCACTCCACCGTTGATACACAACATGGCATTTCTTGACAAGACATGTTATTGGGTAAAATTGGGGGACTGTCACAACTAGCGAATCAGCTTTGACAGATTTTGATTTGCATCATCCCCAAATTGATTGGATGCATCTGACTATACCATGTGAAGGTATCAAAGCGCACCGTTGCAGCTGTGAAGTTGCTCCGCGGCGCACGCTTGGGAATACATATACACGTCACGAGAACAGGGTAGCCACAATGTTGGCAATTTAGGACAACCGAATATGGTGAGACGAGATTCGCTGCGTCATTCGCACGTCTTCGATGCAGTACAACATGCGCAGCTTGTAGATTTCGATCCCATCTTCTCCGCTTGTTGCAACTCGAGATCCTTACAGTAATTTGCATGTGAATGCATTCGAAAAGCCAATTGTGTTGCTCACAATAGTCATCTACTCTTTTGAGGAAGCATGTGGAGCTCTAGCCATGTCCAGATGTCAAATCACCTGTGCTGTTGTCGAATGAACTTGATCAAAAGAAGAGGGGAATTCCGAACAAGGATTCTATTGAGCTTCAAAATGATAGTCTACTGACGGAAGGGAGAAAAACAACGGTCTATGGTGAACAAGAAAGAAAAAAGACCACCTTGAAAGGACAACCAAAGAGCGAAGAGAAGATATCCCACCCAAATCCAACTATCCGGCGCGCATCTTATCCCAAATGTTGCCCAGGTAGCCAACTCACATCCAAAACATAGTATCATCTAGCTCCTTCGCCCAAGGCCCCGGACCCCCCGATCTCGCACGATTCCACTCCAAAACCGCGCGGTTCAACACTGCCTTTTCAATCTCGCTCTCCAAAAACTTCTCATGCTCCCTCTCGACCGCAATCTCATCCGGCGACTTCCTCTGCGCCCCCTTCCCCGACTGCGACGTCTGCGGCGCCAAAATCGCTTTCCGCCGTGCCAAACGAACCTGCTCCTTTTGTTTGATCGTACTTACAAGATCCGCATAAGATTTATGGTCTGCACTGCCTCTGTCGGGGCTGAACCAGTTCCGTAGATACGCGCGGCCACGATCGCATAGTCGATCCGCGTAGTATGCTGGAGGCGGGTACGACACGCCGAGTGTAGCCCGCGCGTACGTGTAGCAAAGCTTGTATGTGAGTTCCTGGAGCTCCGTATCTTTGATTCCGATTTCGTTGGCGATGACCATGTAGTGCGTTGGGATTGCTGTGCCTTTGAGACCGTGGTGCGATTGCAGGTAGAAATCCGAGTAGTGAGGTAAAGTGATTGCGCGGTCGACGAGAGTTCCTGGTCTACAGTTTCCGTTTGCGGAAGCGACGGAGGTGGGGAAGAAGCGGGTTGAGTGGCGCTTTACGGCGACGACGACGGTGATTTTGATATTGGCGATGCCGATCGTTTTGCATGCGGCTCGGATCTGGGGTAGCTCTTCGTCGCGGACTTGGGCGAATTGCCCGGTGCTGACGCCGTCGCGGTAGTAGAGAATTCTCTTGGGGTGGGCTTTGGTTGCATTGCGGTAGGCTGTAAGGCGTTCTAAGACCATGGGCTCGAGGTCGTCAATGATCTTTCAATACTTGTCAGCTGGTGTCTGGAGATTGTCGATGGCATCTGAGACTTACCTCTTTCTTACAAGTCCTCTGGAGTCTCATGGAGCCTCGGAATTTGGCTGCGTTGGAATCGATGGAGCCAACTACGGCGGCGATTGAGGGACATCCAACCAGTGAGCCAGTGCCGGGGTGAGTGACATCTGCTCCAAGGACCAGAGTTTCCTGCAAAGAGTTCTTCATGCCCGTGTTGTCGAAATGAACAACATGATTGCTACCGCCAAACTTGAGATTCGCCTTCATCATGATGTTGGCCATGTACTGGGTGATGTCCTTATTGAAGGTCCCTCGCTTTACATTTGGAGCTTGAGTCATGCAGAGAGACTGCAGAGCCTCATAACGATCCACGACGTCTTTGAAAGCAGAATAAATCGGGATGCTCTTGTTCTTCAGTAGCATAATTACAAAGCCAGCCCTAGGATGGCCCCGCTTCATCTTCTGGATGGATTGCTGGATCGTCGCCTTGATAGAGTCATACGGTACCCCTCGAAGGCCTTGGACTAACGTCGAGCCCAAGCAATTCGCACCGTCACAGATGTTGTATCGATTCAGCAGGCCGTTGAAAGTATTTTGGTAGGTGATAACCGTATCGCTATCCTTTTGTAAACTGGCCTCGACAAGCAAAAGGTAGTTGATTTGCTTCTTGGTAGAATAACCAGGAGAATCGAAAAATTTCTTGAGTTTCCCAAGGTTCCATTGAGCTTTGTCATTCGGCCTTGCGTCAGGAGTTCCGGGGCCGTACGAAATGGTGAGAGCTCTCAACTGCGCGGATGGTATCTTGAGCATCGTCGGCTTGATAAGGAGGTGCGAACAGCCAGGCTAGAAGGACACATGTGTTAGCTTTAGTGCTTCAGGAAGAAATCGTGGAAATGGGGCTTACGAGCGACTGTTCTCCATCAAGGTGTTTGAGTCCGAGACTCTTCATTCCCTCGACCTCGATGAGACGTCGGCTGGTATCGGGTACATGTGCCGCCAGTTTCAACATATTGTCGATCAGTTCCTCTGGAAGAAGTTTCTTATAAATCTGGTACGGCAGGATTCGCAGATATTCACGGGGATAATAGACTGGCTCCCTCTCATTGCCAACGTTGATAGCTGCAAGGTCATTGTTGAAGTCCTTACCAAATACATCTCTCAAATGCTTCTCAACACGTGTGTGTTTCTTAGGGTCTGTTGAATCTAGAAACTTCATGCTCGGATCGCTGAATTTCCTACCCAGTTCAAAGACGGATTTGACGCGGTTCTGGGGCTTGTTGAGGCGATTGATCTGGTCCTGGTTGTCTTTGTTCGGCAAGCGTTCATGTTCGATATACACACGCAGTGTTTTGAGAAGCCGCACTCGCTCATCCTCAGAGAAGGTGTCATCAGCCAAGAACTCGCCAACCGTGATAGATCTAAAGAATGCGCTGGTAGCAGGGTTGATGTTGAGGAAGATTTTCTGCATTCCTGGTTTGATCGTGAAATAGTAGCCTCGAATCGCACACAGGGATTTCAGGGAGCGCTTTCCGGGCAAATCCACGTAACCACCCTTGACAAAGAACTTGTTACTGAATTGTTGAAAGACCTCTGAAGTCATGCTTTTGGCAATCGCAAGGTTGAGCGCGCTGATTATGGGGTTGAAGTTGAACTCTGGATCACTCTCCCTGTGGCTTGCATCCATGTAGCGATACAGCCCATCAAGGTCAAGTTCGCGGTGGAGTTTGAGGAACAGCTGAACTCTCTCACTTCCATCTGCGATAGCCTCGGGCTGCCATACAGCGCCAGCTTGAGTACCATCATCTCCAGGGATAACAGGCTGATACCCAATCGTCTCATGGAGGTTCTTCCATGCAACAATTGTCTTGACATGATCTGTGGCATAGTGTTCCTTGTTATCTCTAAGCACACTCCATGCCTCTTCAGCCGTCTTGAAGATGTATTTGGCTTTGCGCTTGCTCTTCCCACCAGGAATCTTGAGAATTTCGTAGACAAAGAAGCGAGTCTTGGGCTTGAAGCGAACTTCAAAATGATTCGTGAGAACGTCTGAAGATGCTTGAGCAAATGCTGTCCGGAGCGGAAACTCGGCTCTCTTTGCCTTGCTCAGAGCAAGCTCGGGTTGGAACGCATTGCCTGGGCCAACTCGGTCTCTATCCGGTAGAAGGACGAATTTTGGTGCACACGTCTCTACAGGATCTGTCTGTGTGATATCGCGAACCGCTGTCAGACCTTCAGTGGAGTGACCGACTGACCGAAGGATTCCGTTCAGCATGACGTCTTCATCTGTAACTGTACCCTCGACTGTATCCTTCGCCATATCTATGGCCACATCCTTGACTGAGCCTTTAGTTGTATTCTGGGTCTGGTCCTCCAATCTCACTCGTGCTAAGGCTTCCGCGTTCGCATCTGTTGTTGCTTCTTCCGCCGGATCCTGATATCGTGGCTTCTTCGACTTGCGGAACTTGACAATAGCCTGACGAGCAGCATTGGCTTTGCCCGGACCATAGATCCTAGCGAGAGGCGAATCAATTGCAGTGGGTACATTGAGTTTTGGACAAGCACCGTCATATGCATCATGACCGCTGGTACCGCAAATGACACAAGGGTCGTCATTCATGTGCCGACGCAGGGACGGCTCTGTAAGACGTTCGAAATCGCTCATCGTTTTGAAGCTGAGGGTACCCAATCTGTAGGTTTGAAATCAAGAAAGAAAGTGTATGTGTGATCTGAATCTGAATGTAGAAGTAACGAGAAGATGGTATAAGGTACTGGAAGTTCTCCGTGATGAAATGCAGAGAGTAAAAATAACTTACCTATATACAAGCATCTCAACGAGATATTGCCGACTGCTTGGTTTGTCACATAGCCACCCAAAAGAGAACTGGCAAATGCTATCTTGGTATACAAACTTGCAGTGAAAACGATACGCGATAGCCATGATGCATGTCAAACACGCTTGGCAATACCCTACAAACTCGAGGCTAGCAACATAGATACCCTGTCTTCTATTACAGATGTTTGTGAGCCATTGAACTTGGTGATACGGCCTGGTTTGGCTTTGTTCAAAATCACCGCAAACTACCTTCATCATGCGAAAGTTGTTATATGTAATTACGCAAGCAAAGGTATGATGGCTGCCACGCTACACGGCTAGGAATGAGCACTTATGCCGGGATGTGTATCCGTTTTCCTCGGAAGTAGGTAAAATGTGTCAGAAAATAACATGTTCAAAGCTATTCCAAAAAGTGGTATCGACTGCTGAGCGGACCAGCCAGGAGCTTCCTCTGAAGCCACACCTGGGGACGCAAAATGAGGTGAATTATGTCTGTCTACCTCTTTTTGTTCCTCTTCGCTGCCCTCTTTTCGCCCCTAACATCCTTCTTCAACCTAGCATCAACCATCTTGTATTTACCCTTGGTGCCCTTTGGTCGGTTCTTGATACCCTTGTTACCTCCTCTGGCCACAACAACACTGACCTTTTGCTTGGGCTTCTTCTTTGCCGCTCTCGACATTAATCGTGCAATACTCTGGGCCTTTTCCTTCTCTGTCATACCCTCCTCGTCTGCCAAGAGAGCAGACTTTTTCTTGAGCTTCTCCAAGCGCTGGGCAGCCTTGAACTTCTTGCGAGCCTGTGCTTCACGGACCTTCTTAATAGGGCGAGCGTTCAGCGCGCGGAGCTTCTCTTTGATGGCTGCGGCTGCGGCTGCTGAAGTTGGGCGCTGTATCTTAGAATGTTTGTTTTCGTCGTCGAGGAACCAGTCAGGAAGACCGTCGACGTCACGATGTGAGTAACGGTTGAATGATTCATCCAGGAGGTCGTGTTTTGTTTTCTGACCGGTAGCCATCTGATGGGCGAGGGTCATGGCTTCTGCTGTGATGATATCGATGTCTGGTTTGCCGTTTTTCATAGGCATGGAATCTTGTTCCCACTGTGTTTCGTCGCGCGCGACTTCTTCGATTTTGTCATCGTCCTCATCAGAGGACTCGTCATCAAAAGCTACTGCAGGAGAGGCACTCTTCTTGTTTGTTCGGATTGACAGTGCCTTCTCTGATGCAGAAGGTGGTGTAGCCGACTCCTCCTTCATTTCGGTATCGCCTTCAACATCGATGCCACTGTCGTCATCTTCCTCAAGGTCATCGAGCCCATCGATTCCCTTAAAAATGTCTTGATCAAAGAAACGCTCGGCACGCTTGGTAAGACCTCGCTTGGACTGTCCATCGCGATCGAGATCAGTGATTAGCTCTTGAGGCCCTTCCTGTTCGTCGCTGCTCCAGTCACTGTCGACGTCTTGTACAAGCTCTTCATCGTCACTTTGTTCCTTGTCCTCGTCAGAGAACCCGTTCCATTCTCCGTCGTCGTCTTGTTTCCTGGCGCGTTTTGCCCGGTACTTGGCATCGCGAGCAGATCTTTGCTCGACGTACTCGCCATACATAGCGTCTAGGTCTCGTTCGAGATAGTCTTCTTCTTCGTCAGTTTCAAGTTCTTCTTCAACCTCTTCCGGCTTTTCTTTCTCAACAATCTGCACCATCTTTCCTTTGGCAATCTTATTAAGAGCACCAGCCTTATCGACGGCCTTCAAACCAAACATGGCGTCTTCGCCGGTTGGTCCGACCTGTTCCAAGCCAATGTCAAACGGTGTGGCCATGTTCATTTGTAGCCGAGTAATCTCCTTCTGCCTTCGCTCATTTTCCGCGCGACGCTGTTTCTTTTTCGCCTTTGTATCCTTCTCTTTCAGGCGTTCCAACTCTTCCTGGATTTGCATCTCTTCGTCCATAGACTCAATCTCGGCAACTTCCTCGCCTTCTTGCGCTTCTTTAGCCTTGGCCTCCTCTGCCTTGTCCTTCTTTGACGCAAAGCCGAAAATTTCGCGTACTTTAAGTCGCCAGCGGAGAAGGCGCTTGAAGTCGGCTCGTCCTAAGACCTTGAGATCTGCGCAGCAGTCTCTAATTTCCTTTGTGGTTTCTGGAAGCTTGTCGATGGTGGCGATGGCAATGTCGCCGTTGGGCTTTTGCTCGAAACTCAGCTTATTCAGGCCACCAAGCATGGCAATGGGATCAGTAGTATGAATGAAGTCGGATACTGGAGCCTCCTTGAACTGTGTCCAATCTCCTTCCTCGTAACCCTCACGCTTCCTCTTCTTCACTTCGGGTTTGAACACCTTTGCTTCGTTGTTGGGCGTGGGGTCTGCAAGCTCGGCGAAAACGCTGCGGGCGTCGAGGAACTTGGGGTCGAGATGCTTTGGGGCCTTGTAGCCACGGCAGACGACGAAGATTTCGGCTGAGACATTTCGAGATGATGGCGGCTTCGTTGCCTCGACTTTAGTGAAGAGCTGGTTGAAGACCCAGAGCAGCGAGTTGTAGTCTTTTGATCTGAAAACCTTGGTGACAAAAGTTCCGCCTTCGACCAAAAACTCGGTCGCCAGTTTCATGGATTGCAGCACAAGTTCGGCCTGGGTAAAGGCATCCTGGACCCACGCAGTTCCGACATTGGGCGCACCATCGTGAAGGACTGTATCGCACTTGAGATGCTTAAGGTGCTGGCGCAGCGTCGCTCGGCACTTGTCTGTTGTGATATCGCTCTGGAAGGTGATGCATCGCGGGATAGGCTTGATTGGGGCGAGATCGACACCGACAATGAGGGAATTTGCGGGCATAACCTGGAGGTGTCAGTACGAAGTCTGGCGCATGGCTTCTTTGGAAGGGAAATTGTACCTCGGAAGCGACTTGACACCATGATCCTGGCGCGGCGCAAAGATCAATCAAGACCTTGCTCTTTTCCAAAAAGTTATACTTTTTATTCAGTTGGATCAACTTGAAGGCAGCACGCGCGCGATAGCCCTTTTCTTTGGCGAGCTTGTACCACTTGTCGAGACGACCTTTTCCGTGCTGGTTATGTGTTAGCCATTGAGTGCTTCGTATTCCATATCATTCCTTGCGCACCTTCTTTTGGATCGCCATGGCTGCGGTTTGGGGTTGTCGTGATGGCGCGGGCAAAAAGTTCGCCAAAGTAAATTTTGGGATGCGCGGCGCTATTGCCGGGCGGTGGCAGAATCTCACACGCGCAGTCTGAAGCACACTAGGGCAGAGTAAAGCACGCTAGTACCGTGTAGCGCACGGGACATGTAGCATGCGTCATGGCCACCCGGCCGGCCAGCCAGCCAGTTCGACGCGTGCCTGGGCCACCGCATGAGGATGAAGGTAAACCGCCAGCTGCACATGTCGTGTCTGTGTCCATAACAAAAGATAGAGGCCTCTCCGACTACCCGGCTTTTTCTCCCGTGCTGCAGGCATGATTCCACGCAAGAAATCTAAGCCAAGTACACAGGCCCCTGCCGATACTACCTCAGACCAGCATGTAGCCGACTCGACATCTTCAGTCGGTACAACAACTCCGACCTCAACCGGCTCACTAACCCCCCGCGGGAGCAGATGGCTATCAGGGTCGGGTAGCTGGCGGTCCAAGGCACCAGCTATAGTTCAAACTGCAAAAGAAAGCATCGGGGTCAGTGGGGGCGCAACCAACGAGCTGCCGGGCGAGGAAGCGAAGAAGCCCCAGGATGAGTCGCCTAAGAAGTTTCTCACCAAGCGCAGTTCAAGCAAGAGCCAAGTCATACCTGCCGCCATCACACAGGTCAACGTCTCTTCAGACGGTCTAGTCGAAGACATGCCGAAACCAACCCCAGAGCCAGAGAGCGTCGACGAACCATCTACGCCCACCACGATCGACGAGCCTCCATTGCCTCCCGAGCCATCTGCGTCACAAACTGCTGCTACTGCAAGCACATGGGGATGGAGAAGTTGGTGGTCGCGGCCAGATGGATACACTGAAGCTGGGAAGGCTACCACTGAGGCAAAGGCGACCGTCGAAGCAGCCTCTACCACCCCATTACCTGGACCTACTCCCTCAGAAGAGCCAGATGCTCAGACCAAGGGCTTGGATGCTACCGAAACACCAGCAAAGACTGGTGAGAATGGAGATACTGAAATGAAGGATGCTCCTGAACCACCATCTACCCAAGAAGCACAATCCGAGGCCCCGCCCTCTACTGCCAAACGCTTAGCAAAGGCTACTTCTGGATCTTGGTTTTGGATGTGGAGTAGTGCACAGAATGCTCAGGCCAATTCACCTCCTGTTGAGCCACCACCTCAAGAAGCTGACTCACAGATTCCAGACCAGACATCTCAGCCAGCCTCTCAAGCACCGAACGAGATAGCTCAACCGGCCAAGACGACTGAGACAGTACCTGCTGCTGCTGCTGATCCTGTTGCTGCTGCACCTGTTACTGCCGAGCCTGCTAGGCCTAATGATGCTAGCCCTACCACACAAACGTCCAAACCCTCGAAACCGTCAGCTTGGGCATTTTGGTACAGAGGCAAGCCAGAAGATGAGAAGAAGTTAGGCGATGCTGGACCACAAAAGCATGTGGGCGAAGTAGCTGTCTTCGATACTCCTTCGCAATCACATCCCGAGGCTGCACAGTTCAACGAGCAGGAACAGCCAAATTCTGGCCAAGAAACCCCCAAAGAACCGCAAAAACAGCGCGAGGAGAATCCCATACCCAGGAAATCATTTCCATCACTACGAGGTCGCCCAAAAACAAAGGCTGCGGCGAAAGATACCCCGGCTGATACTCCTAGCTCCAGCAAAGCAAATACTCCAACTAAGACATCTCCAGTGCGTGAGCCTACAAAGTCCGAGACAGCCGCCGCTTCCCAGTCCGTCCCGAAACAAGCGGGCAAGGGCAAACAGGAACCGCCGAATCTCTTGTTGCCAGAGTTTAGGAACACCTACCAAATGGTGCAACAACCGAATTTCTGGAAACAGATTCGCCAATACTTCCTTGGAGGCGAGGCTGGAGCCCCTCATCTGCACATTAACCCTGCACCACCAAGAATCAAGAAGGCTGTAGCCATTGGTGTCCACGGCTTCTTCCCTGCACCCATTATCCAAAAAGTGCTGGGTCAGCCCACCGGTACATCGATCCGGTTTGCAAATGCCGCAGCAGCAGCTATCAAAGACTGGACCGAGGCGCGCGGGTACACACCCGAGATTGAGCAGATTGCGTTGGAAGGTGAAGGTTTCATTGCCGAGCGTGTCAATTCCTTGTGGAAGCTGCTGTTGAATTGGATTGACCAAATCAAGCAAGCAGACTTCATTCTTGTAGCATGCCATTCTCAGGGCGTGCCAGTCGCAATGATGCTTGTGGCCAAGCTGATCCAATTTGGCTGTGTCAATGCTACAAGAATTGGACTCTGTGCCATGGCTGGTATCAACATGGGCCCTTTTATTGAATACAAGACCAAATACTTTGGTCCCACGGCTGCAGAGCTCTTTGAGTTCACAAATCCTAAGAGTCTCGTCAGCCAGATGTACCTCGCTGCCCTTGATGAGGTTCTGAGATCTGGAGTGCGTATACTGTACGTTGGCAGCATCGATGATCAACTGGTATCACTCGAAGTATGACATCCCCCTGTCCCCTGTAAGGAGCCAAATGCTAACTCAAACTCCCCTTCTAGTCATCCACATTCTCAACCCTTTCACATCCCTACATTTACCGTGCCGTCTTCGTAGATGGCCGCATCCATGCCCCCGACTTCCTCACCCACCTCGTCGGCTTCACACTCAAACTACGTAACCTGGGGCTTCCCGACCACGGGCTCATCCGCGAACTCTCACCTGCATTAGCTGGTTCGCTTTACGGCGGCGAAGGTCACTCCCGCGTCTACGAGGACCCTGCCGTATATGCCCTCGCTGTTCAGCACGCCCTTGAAACAACATCCCTTCCCATCCCCTCGAGCAAGGAGCGCCCTTCGACTGCAGGAAGTTTCCAAGGCATCAACATCCCGATTATCGGGGAGAAGCTGAGCACGGGTAAAAAGGAAGATGTGTTCAAGCTTAGAGTACAAGAGTACGAACCAAGCGGCAGTTCGACGAATCCAAATCCCTTTTTTCTGCCTTGGGCTATGAGGGGCTTGCTGGAAGAGGATGTTGTGAAGAAGGAGCTTGGGCATGAGGTCGAGAGCTTACTTGGCTTGTTTGAGAAGTGGAAGCCTACGGGCAAGCAGTTGAAGGACGTCAAGTTTAGACTTGAGGTAGTGAAGAGTAAGCTGTAAATGACTTCTTCGTTTTTTTCTTTCTCGTATTCTAGGATGGATTCTAGCGTGTCGTATATAGAGATTTTCAGCATTTTGGGGGTGTTGGACATGAGGAATTCTTCTATTTGGTGTGGGTAGGGAAGAGGGCGTTGATACGAGATACCATGAACTTGTATGGCATTACCTCTTGATGAATAAAAGTGCAATCTTGTCATGCTTTAGATGTTACTTCAATGTGGCTCTTATTTTCTCACTTCCGTGAGTAACGTGTCGGTTCTTCGTTGTGTATGCTCTTGAAGAACAGCATTTCGTCTGTCGAGTTGGGCTATACCTCGCCCTCGCATCTTATTCTCATCTCTTCCATTTACAAAGACCCACCAGTCCGAACGAGGGGCCATTAGTTACCGTCGTAGAAAATCTCCTTGTACCGATGTGTAACGTCCACCACTGCCATCGCTGCGTCGAAATCTGTTGTTACATTCCACATTAGCCTCTGCTTCCTCACAATTCCGATATAATCCTCATCCAATACTAACACGCTATGTGGCTATGACACCTAAACAAAATCATGGAAAAGAAGGAGTGGAAAAAGAAACCCACATACCAACACCCGTCCCAAAATCCGTCGCAGCCTGCACCTTGACGTGCAAATTCTGATCCACCTTGCCGATAATCTCTACTGCATGACCAACCGTGAGATGCGAATCCTATTCAATTCACGTCAGCATTTCGTTCGCCTGACACCCTTTTCCACTCCCTCTCTCATTTCTCTTCTCCTCTATTATCCTCTCGTCTTCTCGTCTTTCTCTCCTTCCTCTTCCATTCCCCAGGCCCACAAAAAGGGTACGTCTACATACCCGAGTTAAAATAACATCGATATTGCCTCCAGCATCAATCACGGCCGTTTCGCCGCGTAATTGCACGACTTTGCCCAGTATGCGTACGATGCGGTGTTGGAATTCGGAGAGGTGCGGGGCGATGATGCGGGGGGTTTGCGGGTGATCCATTTTCGTTTTTTAGGCTATGGAAAGTCTGGCGGGTGGATTGGCGGGGTTGGTGGGCGAGGGAAAGGAAGGGAATTGGCGAGTGTTGGGTGTGTGAGGGGCAGGGATAACGGGTGGCGGTGATGCTTGGGTTTGAGGGTTTGACGCGTCGCGTTGTCGGTGGGGTTGCTAGCGTTGTTGCGCTGGCACGTGATGACTGGGTGACTGGAGCGATTACTTTTGAGTGAGTTTTGGGTGGAATGTCTGCGGAGTTTTGGGGTCATTCTTGGGGTTAAAAATAAAACGGAGAGTGAAGCGGTTCCATTGACGATTTCGTGTATGTGTCAACTGTAAGTGTATGAGTTGCGCACTCGCGGGCTTGTTGTACAATATTTTATTGTCTTAGTCTATGTCCTTCTATATTTGTACCCAAAGAGAGTTGTAACAAGAAATCAATACAAAATTCCTCTCCATAATCCATTCTCCTCCGCCACACAACTACCGTCTAATCTCTATCATTTCCCGTTTTTCTTGTCAATGTCTCCTTGGTGATGAGACTGGGAATACCATTAAGGACTCTAGTGCGTTTATGTACATTGAATTGTATTGAAGCTAAAGCTGATGTTACATAATGAAAGAGGAAGGGAAAGAGAGAAAAGTTGGAGCAGGAATTGCAATCCGGGTTACTGGACTTGTCAGCCAAGGTCTGGACGCTGAAGCAAAGATGGAAAGTATACCTTCGAGGACTGCGATGTGCTAGACTGTGACGAAGACTGAGTCTGAGACGAGGATTGACCCTTCGTCTGGCCCTGTGCCTGGGCTTGGGCAGCTGCTTGTGCGGGTCCCAAAGGTGATGCAAAGACGGAGGGGATCATATTTTTGGAGTGAAATATTGGTAAAACGAAAGTTTGGTGGTTTTTGTTATTCCCTAATGTGCTGTGATAGTTGCAGTAATATGTTGATAATGTCTTCTTTCTCCATGCTGTCCCTATCTCTTATATACGCTCTTAGGCCATACACGCGTCAGTGTCCAGTCTCACGAGAAATACGGCAGAGACATTTTCACCGCATGACTACTTCCTCATGAAGCATCAAAAGTGCATGTTTGTACCTCCGCGCGGTCCTCCGCAAAAATTTCCGAGGTAAGTAGTTGTGAACTAACTCAGCCTTGCAAATTAACCTAAAAAGACTTCGCTAATAAGCCCATGTGTTAGGCGTAGTTCATCAAGTAAGACGGCAGCTTATGCATGATAAGGCTCTTATCCAATGGGTTTATGAGGCTACTTTTCGGAGGGCCAGTGTTTCGCTACGTCGCTTGGCTTAGCCTCACGGCAATGGGCGCCGTGCCTTCAGCCGCACGTCTTGGCCATGCTGACTTCCTAATTAGGGCCAAGGTCTTGCGGCTTCTAGGTTCTTAAGATAGACCCTTGTCAGAGCAACCCAAATATCGGGCACATGGTTGAACTTAAGTCCGAAGGAAGTGGCGCAGGTATGTGGCTCTCTTTGCCAAAACCAGCTGCACTGTAGGTAAAGTTGAAAGACACATCAACCAGAGACAAATTATGTAGGAAAATATAGGCGCAACTAAATGTATGTGAGAAAATTGTTATAGGTAGATATTGCAAGGTAGCGGAGACGTACCACTGCAATTGGGAGGCATCTAGCTCAAAAAGGCATCAGAAGAATAGGCTGTGAGCGGGATAACTGAGACCTTGATGGCTGTGAATCTCATAGACCAAAGCTTTCATCAAATCTGGATAGCGAATGATGTCATAAATTATGATCGTGATTGATTTGGTGGTGTACAGCCCACTCTCTTTCCCCATCTCAAGTTCCGAAATGAAAACCCGACGCTAATGACGCACTAACACCCAAGTCGTTTTCCTCAACCGCATTCTCCTTCCTACAAAAACAAAGTTGCACCGTTTCCTTGAAGAATTATTCGACAAAAAAAGCTGCTCCCCCGGGAAGGCTCGAACTTCCAACCTCCTGATAAGCTACATAGTGCTGTAACAGTCAGACGCGCTAGCCAATTGCGCCACGGAGGATATTGAGCTGTTGTTGCTCGTGGCTTATTGTCATGTGATTGATGGGATGAAGACAAAGTGTAGCATTTGTATACCCCAGTAACGGAAGAAGCAATACAAGGGTTGACGCGCAAAGGTTGTGTGCAAGTTTTCAATGGGTAGAGCGGGGGTAGGAAGTGGGTCTTGCTCGCTTACACGCAGCATGAGACGTCTCAGAACACCTTGGAGTATCTCAATGCATGACATTAGCCTGAACTGTGTCGATACTTCTCATCGCTGTAGATAAAAGCGCAGTAGCATCTGGCTATAGAGAATGGCGCGTGCCAAGTTGCGCCGCTTGTGTTCAGCCAAGCTGTAAACTTCGCTCACTGTTCAGCAAACGATATTCAGAAATGCTCCAAGCTAGACATCCATATTCCCTCTAGGTCGGAGGCATGTATGTCATATTCTACATGGTCTTTCGGCCTCTCTTCTTCTTCTCTTTCGATGGCGTGCTATCTGCGTTGGGTGATTCTATCTTGAACTCGTCGCTCTCAAGATCGAGATAGCCGCGAAAGATGCTGATAGTGAAGAGATCTTTCGTATAGCATGTTATGCCATCTTTGATCAGTTTCTGCGCTTCTGGGTCATCTTCGTAGTTGTTCGCAAGCACAATATTATCCCCGGTTGTATTCATCCTGGAAGATGTAACGTTTTTCGCACCTGCAGCTTTGCACACTGCTACGACTTCAGGGAATGACTCGTATACACCCCTGAGATTCTTTGTGAAATGAATGGTATAGCCTTCAAAAGGCGTTTGCGGTTGGCCAAACACATCGTCGAATCTGAATCCCCATTCCTCTTCTTGCTTGGAAGTGGAAGGCTTGTAAGCGGATAAGGAGAGCAAACGGCCCTCTTTTGCCGATTCCAGAAGCCATGCATCCGTAACGATGGGAATCCCACGGGCAATCGCATATAATACCTTCGTCTTCTTTTGAAGGTCGCTGTCTCTGACACTATGACTAATCAGTAAACTCCACGCTCCAAGCCACATTTGAGCTTACCATAGTATGTTGAAGTCGTCAGTCAGTTTTTCTACATATGCCCCTCCTTGCTTCTTGAGCAGTTTGACTGCCTGACTTGATTTCGTGATGGTAGAGTTACTAGAAGCTACTCTTGGCGGATGGCCATCGTAAACTTCCGTCGTGACGCATGTCGAATCCTGGGTGCTCTGAGGAGATCGCATCAAATCCGCTTCTTCTGCCTCGTCGAGTGCTTCCGTGTGAGACGTACTCGTCGGACGCTTCTTTCTCTTCTTGCCAGATTTTTGAGACGTCGTTTCAATGCTACTCAGTCGAGCATCTCGTGTATCTTCGTCGTTATTTGTCTTTGTACGTTTGATCCCCACTGTAAGTGCTTCTTGTTCGAACTTCAAATTCTCCCGCAAAGCAGAGGTGCTGCGCTTTCTGTTGGATTTCGGAGGAATCTGTACTTGCGGAGAACTTTTGTCGGCTTTACGAAGTGAAGGCCTGGTTTTGTTCATAACTGAGCCGATAGCTGGCACTTCTGTTGATTGAAAAACATTCGTGTTCTGTGATTCACTTGTTCGAGCAGTAGAAAAGGTTTCTGATACTGGCTCTGGCTCTTGTTCCCGTGATGAAGGTCGCGTTTCTTTTACTGGCCCGCCCGTATTATCAGTAAAGTCAGGCGGGTTGATATCTGCAGCCAATCAAGTTGATATGCTATTGACTCGAGCTGCTGTCGGGGTCTCCTGGACCACAAAAGATTGTTGTTGTGGAAGCTGTGGAGTTGCTCGAAGCCGGAAATGCCGATTTTGAGTTCTGGCGTCAGGCTTAGACTCAGTCAAACCCTCATCACCTACTTCATCTTCTGGGGTTTCAGCTATGCGACGAGCATTAGGAACTGCCGATGAGTCGACTTGGACCTCGGAGTCGGTCCATTGGCAGGTGAAACTTGATTCTAAAGAGGAAAGATTAAGTATGTCGCCATGACGGAGGAAGATTGCTTCCGAGTGGTTGTCAGTACGTGGCTGTAACTCGAACTTGGCGGAGGATGGAGATGGCGCATGTGATTGACCAGGTATAATAGTCAACTTTTCGTTGACAGCTTCCAACTTGACCCCAAAAGGTCCAGCGACTAGCGGTGTAAGTGCGCGTGCATAGAAATTGAGGATGGAAGAACACACTGATGCGGCCAAGTTCCCGTTGCATGCGTGGATCCAATACGCGCACTACTTCAGCATGGTTGGATTCTGCACTCACAATTATGTGAGCAATGCCTTCATTGGGCAAGCTGAATTCGTTTGATCCAGGGGCAACAGTAGTGCTCGACGAGACCAGCGTCCACATTGTTGAAGTCGTTGGACGCGTCGTGGCGAGATTAGATAGGAACGCGCGGTCACGTTTGTGAAGTTCAGAACACTTAAGCTAGCGATGACGTGCAGGATAAGTGGGTGGCGATTGCTCTGATTGGCTCACGATAACATTGTACATATCATCCCTACATCTCGGACTACCGTATCCTCATCCACACATATGTATGCTGCAAAGGCCACATGTGCATTGCGTGTCTTGATCACAGAGATATTACAAATATGCCTAGAACATGCAAGATATGTGGTGCAGTCACTACCGACCTCGATGCCACTTGTCACCAGCGCTCCGGGATCCGATGGGTCTCAGAGCATGGACGGGGCTTGAGTCGAAGAACAATACTAAGGAATTCTACGCTATCTTATCATCACTTCCATCCGCGCCTCAAACAGCAAAAGCGATTGCTTCTAATGAATTCTTAGGCGACCTTGCGACTTGCAGTGAGACAGGAGAAGTACAACAGCAGGACATTGGCTTTGCGTCACCGAACTGGAACTTGTCACAGTCAGTAACTCGACGCACACAGCCGCCGGGACCACGAACAATAGTAAGAGTATCGAAATCTTCAAGACCGCGTTTTCACCTTGGCTCTAGACCTTGGATCGGTGAGTCGAGGTGGCCGATCATTCCCATGCTGTCACTACAGTTGCTATTATCCATTCGGGAACCAAACGCACCTCGTCCACTCACCCTATCAACTACAATGTTTAGCGACAACATTCATCAAGAAAAAATCGTTGCCTTGTAGCTATTATACATGCTGCTTCGCACAGCGTATATCCCTCGTTGCTGCGGGATCCTCTCATTCTTCTCAACCACCCCTTGCCTCTACTACCATTCCTCTGAGCCATACAAGGTCCCAACTTCAACACCACGACCAAAGTTACACAACCCCGCCTTTAGTGATTGTGTGACTGTCTTCTAATTTCTTATACCTATTCTCTTCCGCCTCAGCACCTGTCTCAAGGTGTTTCCTCGAGAAGCCAAACTCGGCTGCTCTCAAACGACAACACCCACCATTGCCAAGCATCATGGGTGTTCCTATGGAGCATGTTCAAGTTCCACCCAACTTCGACCCTTGGAGCCAGAATTTGAACATCACAGTTTCCGATGGCCAAGGCGGATGGGTTGTGGTGACGAGAAACATGCAGGACCTTGACCAATATCGGTACTATGGATTTCGTCTTGCGATCAGCTATGGAGCTGGATTCGGAGCATGTTTACTGCTTTTCCTGGTTCTCCTAATCACGACCAAGGCCGATCGACGAAAGTCCGCCATATTCTTGCTCAATGTCGCTTGTGTCTTCTCCAATTGCATCCGTTGTCTGCTGTTCAGCAGCTGGCTCACCGGCGAATTCTACAATCCCTATTCCGTTCTCAGCCAGGACTGGAGACGCATCACTAACGGAGACTTTGCCAATCATATCGCCATCAATATCTTCGGTATCCTGGTCAACGCTCTGGTCTTCGCCTCGCTCAGTCTTCAAGTGTGGACCGTCTGCGTCACCACACCGCCTCTACAGCGAAGCATCATCATGGTTGTTACTCTAATCATGGCTGGCGTCTCGTTTGGGTACAGAGTCGCTGCTGTGTACTACAACACCAAGTTGACATTGTCCTATCAACCCCTAGACTCTATTGAGTACCTAGTGTCAATTTCCTATATGCTTCAGACCGTTGCGATCTGGCTCTTCAGTTGCGTGTTTACCTGGAAGCTCGGCTATGCGATTATACAGAGGCGTCGTCTCAACATGCCTCAGTTTGGACCGATCCAAGTCGTCTTTATCATGGGCTGTCAGACTATGCTGATTCCAGGTATGTTTACCATATATTTCTAATGTCGAGACTCAACTGACATACCTAAAGCAATCTTTTCTTCACTTCAATATGCAGGCTTCCTTCCTGAGATTGTTACTCATGTCCTCACGGTCGTCTGCATCTTCCTCCCGCTATCAGCAATCTGGGCGGGAGTTGTGAACGACCAGGACCTTGCCTCCAGAGGGCCCGATGCTCATCAGCGACTTATCAGGAACGATTACTTCAACTCTGGATCCAGAGCTACAATGGTCGGGGGCTCTACTGTCTGCGATAAGAGTCGTCAGATGAGTGTGTGGTCTGATACGAAGAGCAAGGACATTGAGAGCATTCCTCTCACTCCTACAGTACCTACTCCCAAGAGTATAAAGAGCAACGAAATCAGGGTCGACCGCGACTTCAACGTTTCGCGCCACGATGCTGCTAGTCGGGTCTAAATGGTACTTCTGCAGCCTTTCTGAAGGCTGAGGTTCCCATTTCACATTGGAACAGGGACTTCGACATCAGCTATTTCCAGCAGCAATATCGGTAGTCCATCAAAGACGATCTTTCATGTAAGAGTTCAACCCAAATAGGTTGTGACTTTTCAGGAAACGAGCGAGTAACATGCAGAACATACTCATGGCCCATAGGAGACGAGAACTTAATCAGTTTTGTAATCATTCAAGATAGGGATGATGACGATTGGATATATCCACAACCATCGGGGCTTTATTCATTTGTTTCATATTCATATCGTGGGAACTCTATCCTGTCTTTTCTTTTCTTTACCTCTCTCTTCAACATTTAGCTCACACAAGGGAGCAATGCCTTATTCTTGATACTCGCTATATACTTAACGATTCTATCGAGACTTGAACCGCATCAATAGTAATAAAAAATTCTTTGGTATAGTTGATGTAAAAACATAATTGCTGTACTGAGGATTGGAATCGAGCATACGAATCGTCGATTCCAATCTTTTCTTAAAAATAGCTCCCATGTGGTGACTAGTTGATTGAGTTGAGTATGCTCTATAGACATCTCTACATGTATTCCCTGGTATATATTTCTTAAAAGTGATGGAGAAGGACATATGGTAACCCCGGATTTGGGCGATGATGATGACTGAAGCGGAAGGCGCGTTTCTCGAGCGGTTTGCACAAATCGTTTTCGGAGCGGACTGACCCCACCACTGCATCCCAGTCCAATGACTTTCGACAACGGTACATTGCGGAGCACCTGTCATGCGTCTCATAGACACAAGAACACTCGAACTCGGATGGTTTAATGACAATGAAATCCCTGCCTACGCCATTCTTTCCCACACGTGGGGTCCAGATGAGGTCAACCACCAAGAATATGTCTGGATCAACAGAGCCCGCGCACTCTCGGCATCATCGATGTCGACCTCTTTATCGCAAAACGAGCAACATGCGCAATCATCTCTCATTTTGGCACTGGAACTGATGATTCGAGGAAACTCTGGGGCGCCGTCAAGAAGCATGTCGGAAAGCGATCTCATGAAGCGTATTGGCTACAGCAAAATTATCAATGCAGCCGAACAAGCACGGGGCCAGGGCTGCAACTATCTTTGGGTAGATACATGCTGCATAGACAAAACTTCGAGCGCCGAGCTGCAAGAGGCCATCAATTCCATGTATCGCTGGTACAGGGACGCAGAAGTGTGCATTGTCTATCTTAGCGATATTGCCAAAAACCACGGCGACCTCAGGACCGCCTCGGAAATCGCGAGATGCGCTTTTGCAAATAGCAGATGGACTCAACGTGGATGGACTCTTCAAGAACTTATAGCGCCTGTTGTATGCCGCTTCTACCTCCAGGATTGGACATTGATGGGCGAGAAGGTCGAGTTCTTGAAAGAGCTGTCGGATGTGACCAACATACCGGTCCATATTCTTGAGGATTCCAGATCACTTAGTGAAGTTTCGGTAGCGGAACGGATGTCGTGGGCTGCGCATCGTCAGAGCACGCGTATTGAGGACGTGGCATATAGCTTACTCGGTATCTTCGATATCCACATGCCGCTTTTGTACGGGGAAGGCGAAAAGGCCTTTATCCGGCTACAAGAAGAGGTACTCAAAACCACCGACGATTACTCACTGTTCTCATGGCGTGCAAATGAGTCACGGCAGTCCACATACCGGGGCCTGCTTGCACGAAGTCCGGCTGAGTTCCAGCATTGCCATTCTATCGAGCGTGAGAGTATCATGTCTACTTTTCCCATCGCCTCGACGCCTATAGGTCTCTGTGTCCAGCTCGAGTTCCTACCTGATGCAAAAGACAAGAGCCATGTGCTAGCTATGATTCGATCAAGCAATTCTATGAGCCAGCGCTTAGCCATCACACTGAAATGTCTAGATGGCAGCATGCAATACGCACGTGTCGACGCTGGAACCCTCACTGCAATCGACGACTGGCCGACAGGCCAACTAAAGACCATCTACGTTCGACAAAAACTCTCCATCCCCCCAAGTTTCACAACCGCAGACTTCAAATGCTTCCATATCCAGCGTCGGATATCAAACCAAATCACACCCGCCGTCCGTATAATTAGCGTCACACCCCGCGCCGCCTGGGACGAAGCCTCACACGAGCTCCGCATCCCCGAAAACGTCACCGAATTCTGGGGCGCTCTCCTCCTCCGCGTACAATCTGCCACTTATGCGCATTCCCTCAACTACCCAGTTGCCTTTGGCTTCAATCGCGCAACCAGCCACTATTGGTGCAAAGCCGTTTCCGTCCCCCAACAATCTCAGAACAGCTACTCAATCGGAACCTGGCCTCAAGCCGTCAAAACGCGAATCCCAGACTACGTGTACGACCCTCTACATGGAAATGATGTGCGAAGCGATATGTTTCTCGTCGGGGACAGCGAATTAGCTATTAATATAAGTATTAGCGCTGGGCTATATGGCGATGATATCGCACTAAAGGTTTACATCGATGGACTGGTGGAATGGCAATGAGAACCTTCTTGCTTACCAATAATCCCCCTCTTCCCCCTCTCCTTCAACCGAGTCTCTTTCAGACCATCCCAGAAGCCCTCCAGATTCCAATTTCATCGGCATACATCTTTTCCACTGCGTCCACCCATACCGTCTTGAACTCCAAAGTTTGGCCCCGGACCTCAATCCACAGTTCCTCTAGTTCGATTTGGAAGCGCTCGAGATCGGCGGACCATGGGTCTTCTCGCTTCCAGGTGGTGTGATCGAGGGGGAGCATTTCGCGGCGGTTGGCGCGGTCTGTGGCGATTTTTATGCTGAGGGCTGTGATACGTTTTTCGAGGGATTTGTGGTTTGCGGCGGTGGAGGGAGAGGTGAGGGTTTGGGTTGTGGTTATGATTATGGTTGTGCAAGGCATTGTAGATGATATGTAGGTTTATGAATGGAATGTGGAGGGTGGAGTGAGAGGGTGATGAAAATGGTGTTCTTTTTTATCTCTTGATACGAAGGTTGTAGTGGAAGCATGTCAGGAGAGAACAGAAAGCGCAGATATATACGTATCTGATTTAGAGCAGACAGAAGGTACGTCCGCTTTCATAGATGCAAATCACATCAGTTATTGCCTACAATAAATATCCGTTCCTCTCATATTCAAAAAAAAAATCAAAATCAAATCCAAGTAGGTAAAACAAACCCTACACCATGAAACTCCAGAATACACGATTCCAATCCTCGTATCTACTCCTTCCTCTCTCCCTCCCCCTGCAACGCCCACAACCCCCTCCGCATACCCCCCGAATCACAACTCGCAAACTTCCACCACCCCCAATTCACGCTTCCAGCGCCATTCACCAATCCCCACCTCACCAACCGCGGCATCGGCGGCCACTCCGCCCACTGTCCCCCCTCAAACTCCTTATCCAGATTCATCAGAAAAAAGGGAACAACATCCAGCACCCCCGCCTTCATCACCGTCTTCTTACCCCAATTCTTAAACACTGCGGCTGCGGCGTCTGCCGCAGGTGTATTGGGTGCGGGCGCGGAAGGATGCGTGGCGAGGGCGGCGATGGTGCTGGTTTCGCTGTGGAAATGGTGGGAGAAGGGGTGTTGAAACGAGGACATTAGGGATTGGAGGTGTGTGCCGTTTAGGGTGGTGAGGGAGGGGAGGGTGGAGAGGTAAGTTGAGTATTCGGCTAGGCCGTCTAGAAAAGCTTCTACGGGTTCAGTCTTTCGTTAGATGATGAGTTTCGTATGGGAAGGAAAAGGGGAGGGGGGGTTTACCGTGCTCTTTATGCGTTTCTCCCCATATGGTCTTGTCGTTTAGGACTTGTTCTACGGCGGGGAATAGCTCGGTTTCCTCGTCGTCGTGGTGCGATTTTACGAAGCGGAACCAGGTTAGTGCGTAGCCTATGAATGCTGCTTTGTCTGCGTCTTTGACGTGGGGTGCTTGGAGGTAGATGGAGTTGTAGCCGCGGAGGATGGCGTTGTGGATGTGTGCCATGTGTGTGGCGCCGACGGTGAAAATGTCGGTCTGAGAGATGGATAAATTAGTACAATTCCGTAGCAAAGTATGGGTTTTTTTTCAAAACAAACTACCTTTCCTGTTGCATGCTGTGGTGTAGTGATCAGTTCACATGGAGTGTCAGCCCATGGGCTGTTGATGGATGTCATATTTGTTTTGGGAGAGGGGAGAAAGTATTGAATTGATATGGCAAGCACTAAGAGTAAGTAGAAGGAGGCGGTAGTGACGCTGGGCATCTTGAAGGCTTGAAAATGCTTAGTCTTTAGAGATCAATGATTATATATGAATCTTTGTGATTGGAGCATGCACGAAGCAGCATTAGTATGCATCGCGAAAGTGGTCCGTGGTGGCGTGAGTATGAGGCGACTTTGGCCACTCTCAAATCAGCTCTCAATGATTCCATATTTGCTAGATGTCTCTGGCTGCATTCATCTCCTCCGGAGTTGTCACAAATTCCGATGTTAAAGAACATTCACAAAGGTAGTATGAGTACTCACATAATATCAAAGTAACATTACTTCAACCACCTTCTTACAGGAGGTACGTTGGTTACGTGTTGAAATTGTAAAAAGAATATAAACTACGCGAATCGAGACGCTCCGGGTCTCTTCTGGTATCTCAAGTCCACAGTGAATGCCCAACGCTTACTTTACATTATTCATTCCCCCAGAATTGCGGCATTAAACGGCTCCTGGTCTAGTCTTCAACAGCAAAATCATCACCATTTCCGTCACTCTTAACGTGCTTCTCTCCTGGAGCAAACAGGTCCGGATTGCGATTTTTCAAGGCAGCGATTTGACTTTCCTTGAAGATCTTGAAATGCGTTGGGTCTTCTCTCTCCAAGTTCTTTAACTCCTCAGCGTTCTTCACTACGCTGTCGAAAGCTTCTTCCCATCCTTTGCCCTCAATCATATGCCTCAACTCATCATCACCACTGTGGTTCATGAAGTATTCGCGCAACGATTCAATGTGCTCAGGGAATCCTTCATCGTCTGCTGTGCCCGAAAGGAAGGGAGACTGGTTCTCAGAATCATCAGGCGTGCTTGGGCGGGAGTTGAGAAGACCAGTGCGCACGCGGTGGCCAAAGCGATGCAGACGACCTTCCTCAAGGGACATATTACGGGATGCGAGAGAGACATCGGAGTTGTGGCGCGAGCGAAGTGTAGTAGGGGGTTCGTCCTCATCGGATTCAGGGGCCGTCATGTCTGTTAAGACGCTGTTTTCGAGGGCAGGAGCTGTAGAAGCAGTCGGTGAAGTGCTTGGTAAGGAGCTAGAGGTAGAGGCATCTTCTGAAGGCTGGAGACGAGTTTCTGGATATTCATCTTCAAAACGCTGGATCATGCCCTGAAGGGTTTGATCCAAGAACAATAAACGGCCTTTGCATGTTAGCTGTATTTTAAAATGCTGAGGTGATGTGACATACGGTAGTTGATATCGTTCCCGCTCTTCGCCTCTCGAATTAATGCAGGTTGGATCCTTGATCGTGTGGTACGCGCCGTATCAAGCAAGTCTTTGGACATTGCTCTCGCCTTGCTTGGCTCCTCCAGTACTGGGACCATGCTTCTACTCCTTGGAGTCGATGTGCCGCTTGGATTTGACACTCTACTGAGATCTGACTCCTTGTGAGATAAGCAGTAGCTCATGGCTTTGGCAATACCCGTGCCTCCAACAATGTAGTCATCATCGGCTGACGATGCATTGTCGTTCTCTTTATCGTCTTCATCGTCTGGGCCAACAAGACGCATCAAGATGCGCGGGACCTCGACTTGTTTTGGTGCGGCACGAAGTTCAGGCACTTCATTGATAGATTCAATATTTCGCAAACAGTACGCCACAACTTGCTTCGCGAGTGCCTTGACAACTTCGCTCTGTTCGGGAGCTGGTATGTCGACGTCGACGCATATAAGGGATTTTGACAATCTGGCCGCAAGTGTGAGAGATGCGTACAGCGCAGCAGCATCTTCTTGGGTTTCTTCGTCTGTCGAAGTTGCTACACGTGTGATTTCGGGGTTTTCGAGAATGTTGATGTGCGCAATTTGCGGACAGTCGGGAAGAATTTCAGCGATGGCTATCGCATCTTCGAGCTTCATGTCCACGTTTACAAGATGTATCCGTTTCAGTTCTTTGAGCTGGGGCATGTATTTTCTTAGCAGACATAGCGAAGTCTGGCCCATGAAGAGGCCCCTGTTATGTGAAAGATCTAAGAATTTGAAGGACGGCAAAGATACGAGGACTGGAAATAGTGCCTTGAGCGATTCAGGAGTAAGACCAGTGTCTTGTAAGCACAAAGCCCAAAGTGGACTGTTTTCGCAGTGACTTATGCTTTCACCAAGCTGGCCTATCCAAGATCTGAGATCGTTGCCTCCGATATCGAGACCTTGACAGACCCCTGAGCGCAAGTATCGTAACACATGCTCAAATCCTTCGCTATCTATGTCGTTCGTTGCAAGACTGAGACGCTGGATACCACTCATGACACAGCCATCGATGATTTTGCGGATGCTTGCAGAACTCAGGTTACATTCGGCCATGGCTAATTCCTGTAGCTCGGAACCACCCAAGCGTTCGGAAATAGCTTTCGAGAAGATATCCGCAATATCTGCTGACTTTGTGTCTTTGGTAGGTGACAGAACTGGTGTGCTGTCTGTAGATGGGGAGGCCACCTGTGGTTGAGAGTTTGGAAATAGAATCATCGAGACATCGACAGCCACGATAGACTTGCACATGTATAGGAAGAGCGCGATGTGTTTCCAGCCCTCGGATGTAATTTTGGGGTTGTTCTTCAGAACTAATTTTTTTACTGCCGAAGAACCTGCTTGGCAAAGCCCATCCTGTGTACCGTCGCTGGACAGACTACGTCGTTTTGGTGGTTCTGGAACTTTGGCAGCGAGCAGGCCAGCAAGGACGAGGCGTATCTTTTCGTCGGTCAGATCTGCGTCCTCTAAGAACAACTTCTTTACAGGCACGATAGCCAGCCAGTCGGATAAAGTCAGGAAATCTGCTAGTTGTAACCGCGATCCAGTCAAATCCAGACAGGTGACGACACCGGGCTGGACAACGGCGCATGCGCTCGGAGCTGCCAACTGGTCACTAATACGTTTGAGGATAGGAGATTCGCGCAGTTGACAACATCGTCTGTAGATGCGGAGTGGATCAATCGTTGGCCGATCCTGGGCGCGAGGAGCTGCTGTTGTCCTTGACGCAGCAGATACACCTTCAGCACTACCGCTGTCGTCATCCCTGGTCAACTCTAGAGGTATTGTGCCGTTCTCTTCGGCTTTTCTACGCTTCTTCTCTTTTCTTTCCTTTCTTTCAGCTTCCGATCGCTTCTTCTTTTCCTTTTTCTTGCTCGTCTCCTGCTTGTCCTCTATGACTGTGCCTTCGGGGTTGGGCTCGTTTTCGTTTCCAACTGCCTCTTGCGCGACAGCGATAACGCCTGCTTTTTCCTTTTGTTCGGCTGCAGTATCCGGGTTTTTGAGTGCCTCGCCTTCACTGCGCTCCTTCATCTTCTTTTCTTTTTGCTTTGGCTGCTTCTCGTCTGTGACCGCTTCGTCCTTGTATTTGGGCCCTCCAGCAATCTCAACGTCAACACAGAATGCAACTTTGCGCAATTTGTGCTGGTCGAGCTCGGGCACTAAGCATCTTTCTCGGTTTGGGTCAACGTTCATGACTTTACGCGGACACACGCCTCCGTTGGGGTAGACCTTGCCAACTGCATTGACTTGCGACCCCGAAGATAGGCGCCGAAGGACATTGCCGACGAATGAAGTCTTGGGCTGTTGTGGAACATAGGGGTCAGGGCCGCCATTGTGGCCTGTCGAAGCTGCCTGTATACCATTCAAGGCACCGTTGGCAGAGGGAGAGGCGTGGTTAGCGCCATAAGGGGACGCGTGCGATCCCTGTGCTTGGGCGTGGGTAGTTTGCGCTGGCGAGTTTTGCGAGGAAAATTTGGAACTGATGGTGCTCATCCATGAGTTGCGCCGCGACGTAAGTCTCGAGTCTGGCGGCGTAGTTCCGTTGACATTCTTTTCAGAACTGCCCCGGCTGAGTAGTGTCGGTCGCTTCGGCGGTGCTTTGATGGGAGGAGTCGCGGTCACAGGAGATACAGGCGCGGATGCAGCTGCGACAGGAGACGGTCGTGGGGGAGATGCGGGTCTGTTGGTCGCCGGTGTCGGCTTCTGGGTTTGCTGCTCGTCATGGCGGGGCCGAACAGGTATTCCGCCATGAGATGAGGTTTTGGGTGGCGCATCTCTACTCAGGCCTGGTGATGACGGAGCCCGTTGGCGATGGTGATGGTCTGTGGTAAAGGGTGCAACATTAGCAGTGCTCTCTCACACGAGACAGAGACAGTAATTCAGGGTCGCGCCGCAAGGCCGAGCGGTCTCCACCCAGGGTAAGCGGGCCTTACCTCTAGTCGAGTGATGCAGCCACGATACATCTACACCATGGATGTCCTCCATGGCGGACGCAGCATCGGTCGATGTCTGGATGGTTGTCATTGTGTATTATCCAGGGGCGCCATGCGCCAGGGCTGTTAATACCCTCGGTGAGGGAGTAGGGAGTCGGGAGTCTGCGGGGTCTGGCTGAGCTGAATTCGGAGTAATCAACCCACGCCACGCGCTGATTGGAAATGCTGAGGAAATGCTCCCGGATGCTGTTCTGCCAGGCGCCGAAGACAATATCAGTCGACCCGTGGTGCTCACGTCAGAACATGCGCCAAATTCAAAAAGCTGCCCTGTGCGATCTTCGGCCGATGGCGAGCAGCGAGGTGATGGCGAACGTGCGCGACGGTGCTTAGCACGTATGTATATTGGGGCCGGGGCGATGACGAAAGATGCTCTCGGCTGCTTGCTTCGGCTCCTCCTCAGCTCTCTCTCCGCCAGCAACGTAGTAAATATACGACCTTCTACTAGTACGTATGTGCACACTACTCACTGCGTATGTAGGTAGTACTATGTACATATATGTTGGCGTTCCGCCCGTCGTAACCAGCCGCGAACATGATGCAATCATTGCCGGGTCCTCCCATCATCCGTACCCGGGGTCATGTGCGCCCTCATGGACCCAAACACCTGACCCTCGCAAACCAATACTTAGACACGCACAAACAGCCAAGGCTATCTAGAACCAAACCGCCAGGGGCAACTTTAAAGCCAATATTGTCTACTGCTCCCATGCGACTTGCTGCCATCAACACCCGAATCAGATGGGCCATGTCGTCCCATTTCACCACGTTTCACATATGCAGAGCGAGTAGAAACACTTGTTTGAAAAGGGGGTATCTTGTTTGCGACAGCCAACTGCGTGGCCCGTCGTCTTATCTTCTCATTGAGGTCGTGAAAGGCTAAGTACAGAACATATATCCTGTCATGACGGGCATCCTTCCCATGTCATCCCCAGACGCCAGAGCCGTACTTTTTTCATGATAGAACAGAGTGGGAAGAAGAAAAGGCTACCGCTTAAGCAGAAGTAAGCTCGGCGATCTTGGCCTTGACGCGCTCCTCCTTCTCGGCCTTGGTGAGCTTCTTAGTCCTGTACTTCTTGGACTCCGCAGCCCACTCCTCCTTGGTCTTCTTAGGGCCGGCACCCTCCTCCTTCTTCCAGGGGTCCTCGCGGATCTGCTTGTGGGCATCCTGGTAGAGCTCCTCAAGGCCATCAGCCTCGATGTCGTCCTCGATGTAGCCGCTGAACTGAGACTTGTAGCGCTCCTCATCGTCGTCGGCGAGGGTCTCCATGTACTCAGCAACGTGACCACCGAAGATGTACTTGCGGAGGGTCTCGGCGTCGAGCTCCTTGCCTTCGATGTCGTATCCAGGGAAACGGTTCTCGGAGTGGGGAACGAAGACACCACCATCAGAGCAACCCTTCATGGCACCGAAGACACGGGCACCGGTGGAGGTGCGGGTGAGACCGACGTCAAGGAAGACCTTGAATGGGCGGCGCTCCTCGCCGTCAACCTCGGCGGCCTCGGTGAGGGTGAACTCACCATCAGCCTCCTCAACACCGACGAACTGCTCATCGATCTTGAGCTTCTTGAGAACACGGCGGGCAAGGAGGAGACCGGTGGCGTAAGCAGCGGCCCAGTTGGTAAGACCGTGGGTGATGCCGTAGGCCTTCAGCTCGTGAGCGCTGTGCATTTGTTAGCCACAATTCATGTTCAGTTCAAGTCGTGTGCAACATACTAAGCAGCCATGAAGACCTTGTCTCCGCCAATCTCGGAGTGGACGATTTGGCAGATGATGTCCTTGTTGGTGAAGCGAACGACGAGGCGGTACTTGGGCGCATTGTACTTGTTCTTGGCCTGGGTGATCAACCTCTTACGGGCATAGTAGTCGGCTGCCAACTGTTAGATATAGTCGCAAACCAGGCAATTGCTCTAGTACGTACTCTTTCCCTGTCGGCGGCGCTTGTACTTGACTTGGTACCGCGAGAAGTAGGCGTCGTTCTTCTGGAGCTTGGACTTTTCCCAGAGTCAGCGATTTGCGCTTCAAACCCGCATTCGAAGCATCTCGCAAAGACTCCACTCGACAAACCGTCGAAGCGGGGTTGCCATGACGGCGGTAGGATGGAGGGGGATTTCTGTTGCGAGAGCAATTCAAGGTGTACTTACGAAAGGCATCTTGACCGGCTGCTGTTAGTAGATTCGGCTGAGGAGAGAAAGTTCGAGGGTGGTGGTGCAAGACGCCCGAATATTGGAGTGGGCGCTCGGACCATGTCGCTTAGCGATTTGCAAGTCGCAACTTTCAAGGTGGGTGACCACGCCAACAAGCAAGCAAGCTCCCGATGGGTGACCACGAGTATTGGGAACAAGACTTGACAGCTACATGTGCAATTAGTATCAAGAATTTGGACAGATTGTATCTCTTGAATATGGCGCTCTTTGGCATTGATTGCACACACACAAGATGATCCTTGGGCAGCATGCAAGCAGTCTCTCTTGGGTGCCCAACTGGAAGAATTCCGTGCTGGAATCAAATAATGTCACACGTTAGATTCTTCTGACAGTTCTCAGCCTGTAATCGTAATGCAGATTTTGGTATAATCAAAAGTAGCTGGTGCATTTCAAGTTGTAGCTTGACCATCTGCTTTGCCCGATTGAGTGCTCACGGACCCCCGGCCAGCCATCAGCGCCCCGCCGCCAACGTCGTCAACCTCAAGGCACGTAGGCACCGAGCTACAGCCAGCTCTCAACATCCACCTCCCTCACCCCACCAACTCCCCAGAGCTTTTTATAAGATGGCTGAAGCTCCTATTGGTAAGCAATGCGCCTTTGGTAATTCTCAACGCTCTGCTTACCCTACCAATTAGTTCTCGATGGCGGTACTGGTTTCCTCAAGGCGGGTTATGCCGGACAGGTGAGTGTCGACTAGAGCACACAACAAAACCTGCAAAGCTGATGATGGCTACTACAGAACTTCCCGGATCACCAGTACCCTTCGATAGTCGGCCGGCCCATTCTGCGAACCGAAGAGCAAAACACGGGTGACATCCAGCTCAAGGACATCATGTGTGGTGACGAGGCTGCGGAGGCGCGCTCAATGCTTCAGATTACCTACCCTGTATGTGGTCATGCAAGGGAATTATTGCACAGAATTGGATACTGACCACTTGCCACACAGATGGAGAACGGCATCGTGAAGCGCTGGGACGACATGCAACAACTGTGGGACTACACTTTCTACGAGAAGATGAAGATCGACCCAGCTGGCCGCAAGATCCTGCTCACTGAGCCACCCATGAACCCCCTCAAGAACCGCGAAACCATGTGCGAAGTCATGTTTGAGCGTTACAATTTTGGCGGTGTCTACGTGGCTATCCAGGCTGTGCTGGCTCTATACGCACAGGGTCTCTCATCCGGTGTAGTCGTCGATTCAGGAGATGGTGTTACACATATTGTTCCCGTCTACGAGAGCACCGTTCTCAACCACCTTACTCGACGTCTCGATGTCGCCGGACGTGATGTGACCCGCAATCTCATCGCGCTCCTTCTACGGAGGGGATACGCCCTGAACCGAACCGCCGACTTCGAAACGGTACGACAAATCAAAGAGAAGCTCTGCTACGTATCATATGATCTCGAGTTGGACCAGCGCCTCAGCGAAGACACAACAGTGCTGGTGGAGTCATACACTCTTCCGGACGGTCGAGTGATCCGGGTGGGCAGTGAGCGTTTCGAGGCCCCCGAATGTCTGTTCCAGCCTCACCTTGTGGATGTGGAACAGCCCGGTATCGCCGAGTTCCTGTTCAACACGATCCAGTCGGCCGACGTGGATGTGCGAAGCAGTCTGTACAAGGCCATTGTGCTGAGTGGTGGAAGCAGCATGTACCCGGGTCTGCCCAGTCGGTTGGAGAAGGAGCTGAAGCAGCTGTGGCTCACCAAAGTTCTAGGCGGAAACCCAGAGCGACTCAACGTGAGTAGCCGATTGCTTGTTGTGGTCACTGGCACTAACACTTTTGTAGAAATTCAAGGTGCGCATCGAGGACCCGCCTCGACGAAGGCACATGGTCTTCTTGGGTGGTGCTGTGCTGGCAAACATCATGGCAGACAAGGAAAACATGTGGATAACAAAGGCGGAGTGGGAAGAACAGGGCGTGCGTGCTCTGGAGAAGCTTGGGGCAAGAGGATAGAGAAGACGCAGTTGCACACGAACAAATCCAACAAATTCACGGCACAACGGCTGACACGCACGTTGGATGGGAAACCTTTGTTGCTTTTTTTTCTTGCATGCAGTGAGAGGGTCATGTGTCTTGTCAAGATTGGCGTGTCGTCTCCCGCACCCTGCAGCCGTCATTGTTGTGGTGTATAGTTTGGAAACGTGGGGTAATTAGCTCTTCCAACGTCACCGGAGGCGTCATGTCACAGTAGTTTTGGCTAGTAAAGAGGCGGTGGACGGACTTTGTAGGGTGATTCGGGTCGCCAGGTGCAGTGGGGGAAGTGAGCACAAGCAAGTAGCGGAACCTTAGCCGTTGCTGGATATACTGGTACACCCCCAGGTAAGCGGATTTTGAGCTAGACCGATTGTCCCTGCATGGAATGTCGGTGTCTTGCACGTGTGCAGGTACATGGAGGAGTGCATGCTGTGAGTCTGAGTGAAGTTGATGACGGCATCTGGGGGCGGACCGAGAAGCCGCAATGTTTCTGTGGGCGGTGGTCTAACAGCACAGCATGGGGAACTTTGGTTCATCGTCATAGCGAGTAGCTAGGGACAGTACTAGAAGGTCCATGGAGTTTTGTCTAGAACCAACTACCCGTCGAGACGCTTCTGGACGCTGGACATGAGGACGGATAGCTTGCCACTCGGTGAAGGACGGGGGGAAGCTCGGGGGCTTGAGGGGAAAGACGCGTCTTGGATCTCGATCGATGGTTGCCGCGAATTGGGTCGAAGATGGGTGGCGTCGCTGCCACACGGCACTACACGACACTACACTGCACTACACGTCCAGCGCCTACACCGACGCGTATGCCTAGGGTCACGATGGTGATCTGGCGCTGGTGTGGTGTAGCAGTGTAGTGTGGAGTGGTGTGGGAGTGGTGCGGTGTGGTGTGGTGTTATGTCTTGCGGGCGTTGTCTCCGTCTACTATGTACATACATAGTACATATGTATGTATGTACACCACCACCACACACACGCCGATATGCGCCACGACACGGCACGGCAGAGCAGGACAGAACAGAACAGAACAGCACAGCACAGCACATAGCAGAATAACAGCGCCGACGGGCAGGTCTGCAACGGGCTCGCACACGCAGGGCCCCCCGCGCTGCAGGGCAAATTGGAATTCAGGTTTGGCCATGGCGTCTGTGTCTTCGCACAACGCGTTTAGCGCCGGGGCTGGCATTTGGGGTTGGAGAGGGCAACCGGTATTCTTGTTGCACTGCGTCATCAAAGCCCATGGTGCACAAGGCAAGGAACATTCACCACCACCGACGGAAAAAAACGCCCCGCCCTCCACCATGACCATGCACTTCGGCAAACAAGGGCCACCCATTCTGCATGACGAGATAGTCATGCCCACGTAGCCGTAGCCGTAGCCGTAGCTATCCACGCACCGCCAGCACGCTGGGTCCTGTTCCCTTCCCACTCGCTGAGATTGGCCGTCCCCAGCAGCCCCAGCACCACCTCCCTTGGCGGGTGCGAGCCACCATTATTGAAACGGGCTCCACACTGCGGCCCTGTACCCTGCTACCCTCTCAGGCACGATTACCGCACGACGGCGCCTCCAAGCGGAAGATCACCGCCTTACTATGCCATTAACATCGGCTACCCTCCCCGACGCCTGCTGGACCCTCCCACTCCCAAATACATCCATATGCCTACATATATTGGTCACCGCCGCCGCCTGTGCCTCGTTCCCCCTCGGCACTGCGCTACTTTCCTCCACCAACAACACCACCACTACCACTTGGGAAGACCGTTGGTATATCAATCCACCCAACCCGTCTCCTTTGTTCAAAAAGGTCAGACGAGGTCCTCTCGCCACCTCATCATATGAGATCGCCGCCAGCGTCGCCCTCTCTTTCGCGAGTCATTTTCAGATCCGACACCACCTCTCACCACTCCAATCACCACCACCACCACCAGAACATGCAACGATCCTCTGACCGCAACATGCCTGCCATCAGTTCTCCTCTGTCCCCCAGGTCCCAGCCTCTCGACATCCCTTCCCAGGCTCGACGCCGGCCAGCTCTCAACCCACGTCAGTCTAGCAACCATGGCCCTGCTGCCCATTTAAGGCTTCCCTCGCTGCCTCGCTTCCATCCTGCCAACTATGCCTCTTCCCAAAGCTCCAGCCATTCCAGCCAAGCAAACACACCAATCACTGGTCCCGACAGTCCGCATTCGCCCGCCTCTCCTCGATCAACCAACAGGCAATTCGAGGTTCAAAGACAAATGTACCTCTACCAACAGCAGCTTCTCGCCAACACTAGCCGTCAGCACAAGGGCTTTGGACCCAGGCCAACCAGCCCTCGTCTTGAGCCTCTAGCTAGCCCTGGAGCCGTCACACCTCTCGAGCTCGAGGATGAGGTCGGCGGCTACCTCACAGCTGGTGTAAGCCGAGCCGAGGCCGACCAGCACGTTGAAAAGTTCATTCGGGAGGAGGCTCGTCGTCGAGGCGAGTACTCTCCCGGCAGGACTACCTCCGTCGGCGGTAGATAACTTTACGACCATCACCAACCCGCACCGTCGGCACAAAGATTGCCTAGACATCATCACAAAACAAATCATTACCCTACGCGCCTTTCCTTTGGTTACACACCCGGAGTTTTTGCTGTTCTCATACGGCCATAGCAAGGAGCATTCACGGCGTTCATCACCACACTCACCCACGAAAACAAGACAAAAACAACACGGAATCATGTCAGATACAACATCACCATAGAAGGCATGTTGTGGAAACGGTCTCATTCTTTTAGAGCATGGACGCGCGCAGATATTCTCTTTGTCTCATCACCTCCAAGTGCTGGAGCGTGGCATCGGTCGCTTTTCCTTTTGTCGAATACCCAAACCAAGTGTTACTATTATTTTGCCCCAAAGCATGTACGGCATCTCGCCTGTCCTTAGCTTCACTCCGCAAGCGCTCCACTACCATCAGTGTCGAGCTGGACAGATGACGGGTCTTTTTTTATTTCTTCTCTATACGTACATAGCTAGTTGAATTCAAAATTTGCACACTTTAAGACAAGACTCCATTATCGAAATGCTGTTTTCAGATATGCTGTTGCCTCCATGTCCCAAACTAATCCATCCACAATGAAACATACATACACGCCCACCCCCGAACTCCAATCATACCCAACAAACATTATTCGCCACACATCACACTCCCCTCCCACTCACAACCCTAAATGTCTCTGAAACCTTGTCTCGTCAACCCATGCACACACACGCACACCCGCCACCCACCTCCAAAAAAGAGCGTCCCACCCACGTGAATCGCCTTGCCGCGCTACCCGTTTCCGGGCCCCATCATCTTCCCCCCCCTCTCCCCTTGCACCTCCCTTCCTCCCCACACCTTTCAAGCGGCATATCTGTATCCACTAAGTTGTACTCTACGCCCATGATCACCTCCCATCAAAGCACGTAGCACGCGCTACAACGAGTAAGTAGCCGCATCCCGAAAAGCAAAGAAAAACTGAATCAACCGCCGCACGCACGCACGTACGCACGCACGTTACCTGCCCGTCCGCACCGAATGTCAAGCATCCCTACACTTTTTTTCTTAAAATCCCGATCAGCAGTTTGGAAGGGGGGAGGGAGGGGAGGGGGGGTATCCACTCGAAGGGTGTGTGTGTGTGCTAGTTGTTTTCGTTTGCTTAGCTCTTCCTCTCTCTCTCTTTCGCGTCTTCGTCCTCTCCACTTTAAGAAAGTATCACGCTTCCTTTTTCTATCCACTCTCGCTTCCCTTTTGCGTAAACGTACAGTTACACGTGCGAGGAGTTGGACTGGAAAGGGAAGAGGTGGTGGGTGGTTGTGTGTTGCTAGGGCGCAACACACACACACCGAATTAGCAATTGCCAGGTGATAAGCAGTGCTCGTGCTGCAAAATCCTACGGGGATTCCTTGGGAGCCCGGAGTAAGAAGGGTGTGTCTGTGCCGCTGTCGCGGGTGTGGTGTGCTTGGCCGAAATGAAAGCGGTGGGTGGGTAATTTACAGTGGGTTTGGGATGGGGAAATCATGATTTCGTTTCGGTTGGTTATGTTATTCTAACGTATGGGTTTTGTGGATTTATTACCGCTTTTTCTTGTTTGAAAGGACTAACTAGGTTTTAAGGAACTAGGTTTGAAGATAGTTTGTGGCACGTGTGTGTGCGTGTAGTTTTTTTTTATAAAACGTGAATGTGACGGCTAGATACATGCGTAGTTTGACTTGGTGATGAGGGGCGGGTAACGCGTCAAAGTTTCAATGTTTCCTTTTAACAACAAACCCCTCCACTCCCCCCGTTCGTATAGAGCGCGACGGAGAGATGAAAAGGGAAAACGAAATGAATGATGTGCACGAGCAGGAGGACGAAAAAGAATGGGGATTAGAGCGGACCCTGAAGGGGTTTTTTCCCTTTGTTGCGCTTCACGATCGCATACAGTAGGGGGATGCAGGTATGCACGGTGCGCACTCTAGTCTCGCGTAAAGCGGTAATGCGTGCAGTGCTTGTGTTACTCTACTCCGATTTGCTCAGTTTCGCTCACATCATCTCTGTTTATCTTATTAGCAAAGTCTTTCTGTGTTTATTTAGTGCAGTTTTTTTTTGCAAACAGACAAGTCACAGAGCGAGCTTAACAGCCACCAATGGTGCGCCGATTCCACCACTAAAGCGGAATATCAAAGACCAAACTGGAGAAAAAGGGCCGTTGACCGGATTTCGCGCAATTTCACTCTTTAACCCCGTGTTCCATATCACGGCTGGGATATAGCCTGCTACGCAAGAGATGTTCATGCCGTGTTCACTGCTTTTGGACATGACAGGGAGAAATCGTACGTGTGGGGGCTTCGAACGGTACGTGGTATGTACGTATTCGCCGATATGAAAACAAACACCAAATGGCGCCAGATGGGATTCAAACCGCAAAAGATACGTGTGGCATGGATACGCTTGCTTGATTCGCCCGGTGAAAGAGGAGGGGTAGGCGGAATGCACAACGACATCGTTGTGCATGATGTCTTGTCCAAGAGCGCTAGGACGGTTCCGAGCATTCGCAAACATTGGCATAGAACGGCGCGGGCATGTGTCCTCTGCATCCTCGTATGATCAAGGGACCAAACCATTGCTTCGATTTCCCCTTTTGAGTCATACAGATACAGTTGGTTTGTCTTCGCACAGGCGATGCACAGGCAATCTCAAGAACCAATGACAAAGGACTAACGGACGCGTTCCTTTTCCCGCGAGACATGGCAACCGCCCGTCCCTGCATCTTTTGATGGTGTGTACCTTGATAACAGCATTTCCCGATTGGTTAGCCGTGCTGTCGTTGTTGGTACCAGCGTTGCCCTGGTGTGTTGTTCGCCCCCTCCCTTCCGTCACGGAACAGGGGTGCCGAAGAATGCCATAGATGTGGGGAGGCTGGCTTGTGCGCCACAGTTGAAATGCAGGGTGAGATGAATTCCGGTTGTCGTAGCGCTTGATAGGCAGGACAAGACCGTCTACCAAGACACTTGGATGGAATTGAGGCAATTTCGTCGTGGTAGAGGAGGAATGCGCTGCATCACATGTTCCATCAAACGAGTCGTAACCCAAGCATCCCAAGATCAACATGCCTGATGTTCGTGTCCGTGAGATGCCGAGCCGGATTTCAATGACTAAGTTGAAGATCAGGGTCATGGAGATCTTATCGCGGTTGCTTTTGGTGGGCTCATCGCTCATTCGCCACATATGTTGAGGATTTAGTCGGCGGGAGAATTGCCAACTATGCCCCTGTTGTGCGTACGGTGCGTACTGAGTCGTAAACGTTGCGGTATGGTGTTGCGATTGCTTCGTGTCTCGATACGGCAAGTTTGCTAGCTTCGCTCGAATGGATTAGAGCATAGACTCCGGCATTGGCCTTGTTAGCACCCTGGGTAGGTATCCATGCCGCTCAGTGACCGGCCGCCTGTCGCCGACTACTCGTCTCAACCTTCCGTCCCATCTCTTCCGCAGTTCGACGCCTAGTTTAGCATACGCTACCGACTTGAGCCGCGTGCTGCATGTTGCTAAATTGCAACACCATGCATAGAGCCGTTCATTTGCCGTCTCTGCCCTCTCACCGCTCGTGCTTGAAAGATCCTACCGCTCAGCGTGCTCTATCACAACGGCTCACGGCGCCACTGCAGCGCAATGCTGGCAATGCCTGCTGCCGGATTCCTTGCAATCAAGGAAAATGAATGCGTGTTCCACACATTTGCGTTCGCCGATGGCTTGTCTCCAGTGGTGTGTGTTTTTTCTCCTCTAGGCACTCAGTAGACTGTTTCAAAAGCGACAATCTCTCCCCACATGTCGCGTGTGTAGTGAATGTGTAAGCAGCAGGATGCTGAGATCGAAATGTCAAGATGACGACTCTGGAGGGAACGACATACGTCAGAAGTCGTTGTCCATCGATCGCAAGGGTGTGCGGGAGAGTCTGTGCGTCGCTAATCCCCTTTTGGCTAGCCGTTCCGAAATGCTCTGCTGGTTCTGGTGAAGGATACGGCATGAATCAGAAAAAAAGACATGGTAAACTTGTCCACCTGCACTCGTGCCAAGCGCAACCTCTCTACTGCACACAACCCCGCCATGCCGCTCACTAATGCTCGACTCACCCATACAAGTTCGACAGCTTTCCCGTGATCATTGTGGACCAGCAATGGCCTCGTGGTCGTCCTGGGATGTTTTTCTCCACTCTAAACGGCCGCGGACGCCTATCGAAGACTGACTTTCGCATCTCCACATTTGCACCACCTGGCACCCCACGATTGATGCGCATATCATGACTGGAGGTGTAGGGATTAGTCTGCCCTCACCGACATGGTGTCCCATCCAACGGCCTACATCCCTGACCAATGCACAGCAGTGCTCCTCATTACAAGATCTGCAAGACATTGTGGTACACCTACACCTCATTGTCCTCTGAAACTGCTTGCGTACGCAGCGCGGCATGCACATGGATACGCTCTCGGTATCCGCCGGGGCATCGATTAGTTGCATAGCGGCTCATCTACATTTTATCGGCACACAGTGCACCCTGGCCTGGTTGGTCCGGTCACAATCCCCGCGACGCTCATCACCTCTCACTACCAGGACTCAAGTAGGTAGTCCTTTACATTGAATACTGGAACTTGGCGCAGCTCGTGGCATGCTCTGTATAGATGAATATCACCAAGTCGAGTTGTTGAGGTGAGATTTCTGCAATTGCCGAGCCTATTACGCAGAAAAGCTAGAGAGAGTGTGAACACGCATTTTCGCATAAGCTTACCTCGGCTGCGGAGTGCACAGCCTCTCTTTTTCGACTTCATGCTCAAGAAATCAAGATCGAAATCAATAATGTCGCGAGCAAGACCTGATCTCTGGCAACATGGTATGAGACCTAGGTACCTACCAGAAGCAGCAAATCAAGTGGGCCGGAACGCCAGCCACCCCAGCCCCATGCTCCGGCTATATTCCTTGAAAAGTCAACAACAACCTGCTAGAATTTATCATGCCACAGGTCATCTTCGATCTCTTGCACATTCCCCCATACCATCTGACGTCAAACGCGACCTGCCACAGTCAAATTTCAAGACGGGTCATTGTGGTCGGCCCTTCACAATCGGACCGCTTAGGCGAGCAAAGAAGGGCCGTCTAATCATTATAGCAAGTTGATCTTAACCACACACCTCATATACGTCGCAAAGTTTTCTTATTCATTCTTTGTTAATTGTGGGGAAAGAGTATGCGTTTGATGATGATGAGATGCGGTGGTGCTGACAATTTGGCCTTTGTTGGGCTCCAAGGATGCTATAAGATGAGCAAGGAAGACGCATGGAGAGGCATGTGTGTAGCACTCACTGGCTTTGCTTCCTCCGATCGACAAATGCACGGTGCCGGATTCAACGGCCATGACATTTGGTTGCGCTCATCTTCCTGCGGTCTTATTCCCCTTTTGATATCACATACCGCGATAGACGACGCAGTGGCATTTTCTTGCCAGTCATCATCTGACGGTTGCACCGGATTATGCCTGTCAGTCCATTTCGAGATTGATCATCTTGCCTGTCCAAGAAGTGTTGGGCGGAGCAACATTTGCGGGATTTTAAAATATCTGACTACGAACACTGCACCACTTTGCTCAGTCCCCACTTCAAAAGGACTGTGAAATATCCATCAAGTAAATCTCATATATGACTGCATGTTTTTATTTGCTGTATCATGTGCTACGTTTATATTACTATGAGATGCCTAGCACCTACCTTGCAACAGAAGTAGTATACTACAGTACTTCTGTACCGTTGACAGATAATACCTCTCGCATGCCTGTTCTGACAAAACAAGGCATCAGTAACAGTATCATAAGCACCCACAGATTTATCAATAATATCTGCAGCTTTTGGCTAACCTGCATCAAACCAAATTCACAATAATTATCTGCGGTGGAAGACACGACAAGGAGCAAAAAGACGTCCACAGGTGACTTGATCTGCATTACCTAGACCTGCTTTGCATAGATTTGTGACAACTCGTTCCTGAAAGATCATCTGCTCCTGTCAACACAGTGACGAACACTATGGGTTACCCACAAAATGCCCTGTTTGAACGGTACATGTATTCACGTCAGATTCAAACTTGTAGAGTGTTGAGTAATGATCAAACTCCAATATATCTCTGATGCGTAATCAGACTTCATCTAGCGAAATCTTGCACAAGGCCTCTTCTCTTACCCACACCCAAATTTCTCAGGAACCCAAAACTTCCACTAACCTCACCCAGGTCCTTAATTTAGATCCTCCTCTTACCTAAAGGCCACCCCTCTACTTCCACTCATTCACACACACAACCAACATCACACAACCAAAAGAGGGCAAAGATTTTTAAACCAGACTCACTATTCATTCTTCTATATACAATTGCTTCTCTCTTATTAAAAAACGGTATTCAGCGGCCAGGGGCAGCCCAGAGAAACCCACCAAGGCAGCTACCCCCTTCCTACAACTTTCCCTTCCTCCCATCCATCCATCCCTCCAATTAATTCCAAACAAAGAAACAAAGGAAAAGAGACTAAAAAAGAGAGATATCATACGAAACAATCAACTCAAGTAAAAAGAAATGAGTGTATGATAGGTCAGTTATAAACACCAAAGACCGGGAGGGTCTCGATGTAAATAAAAGAGTAGGAAAATCATGCACCACAACCAATTACCTGATCCATCTTGATAGTGAATATTGCACAGCAAAGATTCACACCAGAGGATTGATCATTCCATCTCTTTTTCTTCTTTCATCTCTTCTTCTGTTCCCCGTCCTCTACCCCATCCTCTTCCCATTATATTAAAATCCATCTCTTTCTCTTTCTCTCCAATACACACCACCTCTTCATTCATCAAATTGAGTAATTGACAAGCTTACTCAGGCTTTCCGAGGATACCACGGGCCATGTGGCGCTTGCGGAGGTTGTACTCGATAGCCCTCTTCTTGGCCGCAGCGCTCTGGGTGAAGGCAGCGGAGCCACCAAAGGGACCAGCGAGAGCTGCGTTTTGCATGCGGACGACGCAGACGTTGCTGGCGCCACCGGCGGTACCCTGGCAGGTCATGCCAGCGGGCATCTGGACCTTGACAGGGAAGTCGGTGGTGGAAGCAGCGGACAGACCTCCGATACCGATACCGGGAACGTTCTGGGTGACCTGGGCGTCCTGGAAGGCAGCGGGGTCGGTACCGCCGGAGGTAGCATCGATCTGGGCAGTGAGGGGACCAGCACCGTCCTGGTTGACTTGGTGGAAGGTCATGGTGATGGTACCGTCGTCGGCAGTGGTGGGGAGACCAGTGGACGCACCGGAGCCGGCAGCGGCAGCGACACCCTGCTCGGTGGTGCCCTTGGGGGTCTTGGTGCCTGCACCGGCACCGCCAGCGCCACCAGCGCCGCCGGTGAGGGCATCGAGGAGACCACGCTTGTTGCCACCGAGGCCACCGAGGAGAGCACCGAGACCTCCAGCAGCGCCACCGGCACCGCCAGCAGCGGCAGCACCTGCTCCCTTTGCAGCACCTGCACCAGCGGCATTGGCACCGGCAGCGTTGGCACCGGCAGCCTTAGCACCGGCAGCACCAGCAGCGCCAGCAGCACCGGCACCAGCAGCACCAGTACCCATGAACTTAGCAATAGCCGCACCAGCATCTACAGGACCGGAAGCGGTACGTCCAAGAGCAGACGCCTTGCCACCCATCTCCTTAGCACGGATGATGGAAGTATCAGCCTCGGAACCAGAAAGCGGGTTACCAGAGTCACGAGGAGTGCCATCAGCGACGGAGAGACCGGGCATGTTGACACCGTTGGCACCCTGGACCTGGGTAATGACACCGTGGGCCTGGACGGAGGCTGCGAGGGCAGCAGTGAAGACGAGGGAGTAACGCATCTTGATGGTGGTGATATGTAAGGCCGGCTAAGGGGGTATTTACAAGAGTGATTCTTAAGAGAGATATAATAGAATGATTTTGTTGAGCGTAATAAGAGGGTGAATAGAGCAAGCGTCCGGCGCAAGTAGAAATTAGAAGGATGGAATGGATAAGAGAGAATTAATAAAGAAGAAGAAAGCGAGTCTGGTTGGTTTAATGGTTTGAATGATGATGATTTTGATTTGGGGGGGCAGATACCCAGTGTCTTATATACACTTTGATTCTCTACCTCTCTTGCCCTTCTGCTGTGTAAAACAGTAATGGCGTCAATGCCTAGAAGCTTAGCTACACACAAGCACTTCGGGAGGCCCCATCCTAGTTTCCGGTGCACCTAGGCGCTGTTTGTTGGACGGGAAAATCGAATCCACACTTGGTGCCGTGCCTCAAAACGGTAATGGGGTCGGACTGAGGTCGTGATACCCGGGGCACAGACGCTGGACTGTGAACTGAGACGGTGTAGGTCGAACGATGGGCGCGGGTTATTCCACTACAGTCAAGCGTCCGAAGAGATACTCCACTGCGGGACGATCTTCTCCAGAAGATCATGGCAAGCATGTCCCGTATCCAGGCAGACGATCAGAGGTAGTCGTGTTACCTCGGTACCGAATGCATTGATGTTTGGCATCTGAGAAGCATAATCCGCATATTCGTATCACCCCAGGCCTGTTTTGTACCAGACTTGGCGATTCAAACACATATGCCGGAACGAAGTTTCGATGTATACAGCCTTCCTCTTGAGGTCCAGTTACTGTATCGTAAGAATATCCGGTCTTCCAAGGTCCGTTCAAAAGCCCCAAGAGTATACACTGACAAAGCCAAGATGATAATATCCCGCAAGAAGCAACACCTACTCAGGGTCTTCCGGTGCTGAACGGTTGGCTGCGGAGCCGGCGCTGCAATAAAGTTAATGGTTGTTTCAGTGATGAGGGTTGAAACTCTAAAGTTTGGACTCGGTCGTGGACTAGCGTAGTTTGCTTTTTCGCGGAACAGTGACTGCCAACCCCAATTATTTCCGAAACATTCAAAGCCACCCCCCGAATATGGCAACAACACGGTTTCAACGTGTCACTCATACTCCGGAAAGCACTCTTCCATGTGAGCAAGGTTGACGATGGCAGCTTCGACAAGTACAGCGGTGAGATATCATGCAGCAAGCCACAGTTTCTGGATTCTGTAATGCCGTGTCATGGCCTGCTCTGGCGTTTCGCTATCCGCGTCAATGATGACAGAGAAGATATGCGGATTAACTCTGCGTTTTCTGGAAGAACACTGCAATTTCCATAGACGTTTGCGAGACTCTCGTACTCTCGTAGCAGCTTCACCACGTAGCAAACGTTGTGATACACTGTTTCAACACACCGCCTTCTTAGCATGATAGCCAACAATACGAGCGATGTACCAAGTCGTAGCTCTAGTTTGTCCTGTTTCGATCTTCTTGTCAACCGATTTCGTATCACACATCTTTCAATCATCCCAAGGCCCTTGCTCTATCCAAGCCCGGAACTCGCGTACCTCCTTCATCCACAGGTACCTGATGCATATCTCCTGAATCTCAAAGATGAGCATTCCAGCATCCAACTTGCCCTTGCTCATAGAATTTTTGATGAACAACAACAGGATGCTGACAGCACGGGTCTGCGCTTCCTTTCCGTATTCGACGATTGGTATACCGTTTGTCGTCAGCTCCGAAGTCGGCGGAGGCGCCTCCATCGCCTCTACGAGCCGCAATGCGTGCTGTATGAACCGGAGGATGATGTTCGGACCGTCGACATCGAACTGCTTGAAGGTATCATCGACAAGGAGTCTGGTAAGAAAATCGAGCGACGAAATTTCAAGAGGGAGACGTGCAAGTTCATCGGCGGCTACGTCGGGTGCATCCCTGAGCTTTCGCAGCATACCCCCTTCCCAAGACTCCGAGCCATTGACTCCCTGTGCCTTGGCCTTGCGCAATCCATTCTTTTCCGTCCTATTCTGCGCATGGTTTTCCACAGTTTGTGCCTGCGCATCCGGTAACCTGTCCCAGATCTGTGTCTCCACAAGCATCTGCATATATGGTACGATGTCGAAGTCTGGCAGCGCAACCTCATTCTCGAGCATTCGCTGGTATGCGCGCCAGGTTGGTTCCTTTGGAGGTAGTGGCTTGTCCACCAGCAAACCTTTGATACATCTTGCTCTGATACGCAAAATCTCATCCGTCGTGACCGTATTCTTCATGTGACTATCCGTGTCCGTGTACAGTTGCAGCGCAGCGAGTTCCCCATCAATGACCATAAGCGATTCAATCCAATGCGATAAAAAAGGCTTCAATCGCATTGGTATGCCCTCATTCATCTTCCAGAGTTTGTACTCGCAGCTCAGAATGGCCGCGAGCACTTCCAGACTCGGCTCGACGGCAGCTCTACGTGCGAATGCATCGAGCGTGTTCTTGATCCTCAGTGATTCCTCAAACTGGTCTGCATTGCCTCGTATCGATTGGGAAGCTACGTCTAAGTCGCGAATCGTCTCATAGCTCGGTTTGTTTGGATTGCTGATAAGGTTGATTTCTGCATGAGTAAGGGTAGCAGTGAGATAGCTCATATCGGGCGGCATTTATATCGCGGCTTGCGCTTCGGGGGATAGGAATGCTGCGAGTAAGACGTCGATCGCTGAAGGGAATACATAGGTTCGAAATGGGCAAGGTGTCATGGCCATGGGTGGTGGTGGTAGTATTGGTGATGCTGCACAACACGTAACCTTGGAAAGAACGAGTGGCACGTGCCAAGCATCGTGCTCCGCCCGCAAGACTAGCCATACGCAGAGGAGTCAATTTGTACGCGTGACATTTGGCCGTCAATTATTGAATGATAGTCATCGGGCTTTAAAAAAAAGCAATGTGTTGGAGGTAAATAATTAGTTTACACTGCGCAAACACCTGTTGTCACGAGTGTTGACCAATTCTAGATGTGGGCCATACTTTAGTTGCAACGTTAAATACTGCAATGATCCATTCAGTCACGATTCACATACAAAATCAATACAGCACATGCAAAGTTTGTAAAGAGCCCAATTAAATTCCTATTATGCTACGCTCCTCGGAATGCTCCTGGATGCACCATAAGCAAACCAAAAAGTAACCCAGGAAATAAAGGGTGCCGTGATAGAAAGCAGGTCATTATTGTATGCTCAAAGCCCAACCGGTGCGCTGCCATCTCGGTCCGCGTCATCCGACTAACTCCATGTCGAGTAGGAGGTCCCAGCATGGATGCATCGAAAGATATTTACAAGCCGAGCGGAGGTGGCTGAGACTTTGGTGGTAGTGGTAGTGGTGGTGCTAAACAAAAGAGGAAAAGATGGGTATCGTGATGATTTGACAACAAAGTCATAACCGTTAATGCGGCGTCGTAAACATTCGTCCGCGGCCCGGCTAGAATTTGAATATAATGTAGAGGGCGTGGATGATACCCTGGGTTGACTCCGTTAGCTGCATTGCAATCGGCTAATGTATTGGGTCAGCGGAACTCACCGGAATGTAACCCAGGATGGTCAACAGGATGTTGATGAGGAAGTCGGCGCCGCAGCCGCGCTCAAGGAAGACACCGACAGGTGGGAGGATGATGGCAAGAAGGATCTTGCAAATGTCGCTGGTGTCTAGTTAGCATTGTGTTTCCAGAAGAAACGGAGAGAGCGCGCAGTGGCTAAGGCTGAACATACCTAGCGGTGAAAGGCATGGTAGTGGTTGTTGGTGGGTTTCTCGGTAAGAAGAAGTGGTTGTTTGGTGGTGTTCAAGGGCTGTACAAGTAACTTGGATGTAACTTGAGGGTGTGGTAGAATGCGCAAGCAATAGTGGCATGCAACGGAGTATTTATGGAAGACTGATGGGAGGAGGCCCATGACCACACAAGCATGACGTAACAGATGAGGGTGGCAGGGATATGACTGATGCCGTGCACCCGCCGCCGGTTTTTGGCGCCACAACCAACACACGCGCCCACCACTGTGGCTGGCGTCATACGTCCGACACATCCGATTCCAGACCAAGGTTCCAAGCCATCCCAAGGCTGGCCCACCACAGCGCTTCCACACTCTCAGGGCTCACTTGGAAGAGCCGCTCTCTCCTGAGTGACGCATGCCATGCTGAAAACGGAGAGCACGGCAAACAGTAGGCGCACTTCTACTTACTTGCACAAACACCCAGCGACTTGGGTATGTACAGTAAGCACAAAAAGCCGCATGCATAGTAACCCTCACCACGGACGAATCCAGAACCGCTTATCCGCATATTAACAACTAGTATCCCCGGCGTCATCCCGAAGCTCTTCCGTTGTCATACGCATCAAAAAAAACTCTTACTAACTTGACTCGCTAAGCCACACTCATGCGAATTCGCGAGCCACAATCATGCACAAGCCACAACCGTGCACGCGCCACAGTAGATACGCAAGCGCCTATGACAACGTTTGCTTGTCGATCTCATTTCCCATGGCCAACTAATCGTCATGTCCAACGCCTCAACATGTGGCAGTGTCGTTCTATGTATTCATAGTGGGTCTGTGGCTAGAAAAACTCTGGGGAAATCTCGGGCTGCTCGGCAAATGTCTTGGGGGCAGCCGCCGCCAGGTTTTGAATTCCAAGGCGTAACGTGGTTGTGGCTGGTTTTTTCTCATGCCTTGAATGATCACCCTGTTCGTCATTGACATACTAACTATATGTACCGATGCAAGCATGCTGCATGAGCAAAACATCACAGCCGGACTGTCTTGGCGCATTGTCAATCTTCTCCCAAAGCTTGCTGGTAATTGAATCTGACCTGCAATTTATTATCGAGACGATGATTTACTGGGAAAGGCCGAACGATAAGATCAAACGCATGACACGTATTTTTTCTAGTCGTATAGTCAGCTACAATGCGACCGAGATGCGAAGCTTCTGCCGCGTTTCTATACTTCATACGCACTATGAGGTGCTTGGAAAGGGCTATATAATAAGATTGGTAAATATCGTTGTACCTGTTTTCTAGTCGTATAACCAAATACGATGCGACCGAACTGCGAAGACTCCGCCTCATCTACAGCATTCACACACACACCAAGAGCTGCTAGAAAAGAGCTGCACGATCAGACTAACAAGCATGACACGTACTTCCCAACCGTATAGTCAACCTACAATGCGATCAAAGTACGAGAGCTCCGCCTTATCCACAGACCTCGCATGCACAACGATCTGAGAAAGGGCTACACGATAAAATCGGTAAACATCGTAGTACGTGTTTTCCAGCCGTACAGCCAAATACAACGCAACCAAAACGCGAAATCTGCAGACTATACATATACCCCCACGAGAAGCCTTGAACAGCACCAAAAAAAATCACCACACCTCAAATCGACACTCAAACAAAAAAACAGAATTCAATCAGGGGGGGTATATTCAAACACATCTCTCCAGGGTATAAAAATAAATCTCAAACTCCTAAGCCTCGCCGCTCCTCACGCCCGCTCCGCCTCGGCCTGCTTCTGCAAATCCGCCTCGACCCCTCTCTGCCTCGCCTTGCCCTCATCGTGCTGCCGTCTCGCCTCCTCCTTCTGCGCCTCATTCCCCGTCAATCCCGCAACCGCAGCCCCAATATTGCCCCCCACACGATCCCCAATTCCCTTTCCGAGATCATTAACCTGACCTGCAGCTTCCTGTCCTTTGCCCTCTTTATTCTGGCGAATGCCTTCTTGCTTGAGCCCCTCTGCGCCGAGGAACCCGCCAAGCGCTTCTTTGGCGGCGCCGACGTTTTGGTTCCAGGCGCCGCTGGTGCGGTCGGGTGAGTCTTGGGCGATGCCGCCTTCGGGGGTGGCGGTGAAGGGGCCGGCTTTTGCAGCTGTGTGCGAGAGGTTGTGTTTTGAGTCTGCGAGGTCTTTGCGGGCTTCGCCTTGGGTCTAGGATGCATGTGTTAGGATTGGAGGGTAGAGTTTTTTTCTCTTCTGTGTGCAGAGTAAGTTGGATGGGGATGAACTTACCTTGTCCGCAGTGTTACCAGTCAGCGACCCAATACCGCTCTGAACGGCGCCTACAGCCTTGTCCAGGTAGGACTGGCCGGTTGAAGTTTCGTTGGTCGACATGATTTACTTGATCTTTCTCAGGTGATGGTAGGTTTGAAAAGCGTTCAAGAGTTATGTTTTTTTTTGATTTTGCAACTAAGGTATATATCCTACGTATCTTCCAGGCTGAAGGGCTTTATATATCCCCCCCTCCTTCCACTTGTTTGCAAAGACCGCGACGAAGGGGCCCGCATGTGAAGTATGACGTCACAGCCCCCCACTTGCAATACGATCGCAAATCGCCAACCCACGCGCCCTGCAAAAAAAAGGCACCCTGCAGCAGCAGCAGCAACAGCTCTGACGACAGTGGCACTTACCCTGCCGGAGTGGGGAGGGGGAGCGAGAGAGAGACATGTGGCATCCCTTGAGAAATTTTCTGGGGTGTAAATTCGTGGTACTGCGGAGGATGAGGGTGTGATGCAATAGGGTGGTGATGCTTGTAATCAGCTTGCAGGTTTGTAACACACACACACACACACACTCTCTCTCTCTCTTCTAGTGCACATACACACACCATCACGATAGGCGTTAAGATGTTGATTTCGCAGTTAATTCCAAAGGTTGGGCAAAAGTGTATGTTCCCAGATCAAGGTTTTGTAGGTGACAAGGATAGCAAACAAAAAGAACAGTAACGGCTTAAGATGTTAATATATTTATTATTGCTCTGTCTCGCAAATAACTAAGAAGTTGAATTGGATATCAATATCCCCAAGGCTGATTCCACAAGCCCCAAGAACCCCTCAAACAAACGCTAGAAGAGAGAGAAAAAAAGCTTTTTGTTTTTGACAGGATCATCATTGTCTTATCCCCCACCCATCATCATTTACCAATGGCAGATACCTCCTTCACTATCATCAACACTCCACGTCCCAGCAAGACCCACGACCTCGACCTCTCCACCAAACCCTTCTGCCACCTTGCCCAGCCGTACAACGCCATCGAAAGCACCACCAGACGGCGTGCCAAACTCCGCCGGCCCATTGTTGAGCAGTCGCTTAGCCCAGGCATCGATTGCCGGCTCACCAGTCTCATCTCTTGCTTGCTTGAGAAATGGAATCAGAGCCGTACCGCCTGTACCGCGAAGTTTCTTGCTACCAGTCCGAGCCATGGTATTAGCAAGATTGACGCGCTGAGTCGTCGCTTGTTTGGGCGACAGAGACCGAGAATGCGATCGCGACTCGCGAGACTTGATAATGATGTAGCGAGACACGAGCTGGATGTGCTTGTCCCGTAGAGTCCGCAGCATAGCCAAGCACGCATCGTACGCTGTCGTTAAAGCACGGTTTCTCCGGTTCGATGTGACGTATTCGCGGATGTTGGCGATGCTCTCCATGTGCTCGAGGAATCTGCGATGGGGGCCGGGCATGTAGTTGCGCATGTCTTGGATGAAGCCATGAGACGGTCCGACTGGGGCTGGGCTCCCTGGCTCTGTTCGCTTCTCGCCAGTGGGCCGGTGCTCGACGCCGAGGACTACATCGAAGAACTGGATGATGGAGCTTTGCGCATTACTGCCACCACTGAACTGCACATAGGGCTGTTGACCAGTACCGTCGTCGAACATGACTCCGTTTGGAAGTCCGGCATCTCCCATGTTCTTGCTTCCTGCGAGGAACGGTCGGATTCGGTGATAGAATACGTGAGGATCGCAACTTTCGTACATGCGCTCGAGAAGTGAGCCAATTTCGTCTAGCCTTTCTGAAAATGACCTCAGGCACTCTGCCACAGTGTCGCTGTCGTTGCGTCTAGCTGCTGCAATAGCTTCAATCATCATCGGAATGATTGGGCCGGCTCTGGCTTCAATTGCCACTGAGACGAGATAGAACCATGATTCGTCCAGCGAACCGGTAAAGGTCATCTGTGTCGCAAGATTGTCCAGAGTGTCTGTAGGCTCACCATCGAACAGTGGCCGCCAGTTCCACAGACAGACGGCTGCAAAAGTAGCGACTGGTGGTAGCTCTAGATGCTTGCATGTTTGGAGAAACGGTATCGAAATGGATGGAGGTACAATCTATGTATTTCTATTAGTTGTGCGCAACTTTTGTAACATTGAGACTGCCAAAACTTACATCGGCCGGCTTGTCACCTCCCCAAATGTATCCATGCGCAATGAAGCTAAGAATAGAATATGCTCGCCGCCATTCGGCTTCAGTGAGAAGAAGGTCAGTCTCGAGAACAGGTAGCGCATCCACTATCCGGCGGAGTCGCTTGGCGAGTATCAAGCTCTGGAAGTTGCGTACGACGGTCTCCCAAGGTTGGTAGTAGCGATCGGGTAAGATGTCGAGCGGTACCTCATCAGGCAAGAAGCCATTCCGAGCCGAGACCTCGTAGTCACTCAATTTTGGTAGTTGTGGAAGCATTTTGTCGGTATTGTGTGGGTAAAGGAGTTCTCGAGGTTGTACTTTTGGAAGTTGGTGGTCAAAAGGCAGGTCCTAAATTCGGAGGTTGACGTCGGAGGCTCTAACAAGGCTGGACGAAGTGGACCCCTAAAACGATTATTGCCACGAAAGCGTTTACCCCAGATACAAGCTAAAAAAGCAAGAAGCCTATACCGGATTCATAACAAGAGAGAGAGAGAGAGAGAGAGAGAACCTAGAGAACAAGAGGGCTGGGAGAATAGAGAGATGGCGTGATTAAGAGGTCGCGTGTGGACGAAAGGAAATGCCAGCCCGGCTTCGGTGGAGGATTTCGGAAGTAAGGGACCTAAGGCTTCCAGACTGGTATTTTTTTTGAGTTCAAGGGAAGAACCCTGTACCGACTAGGACGTTCAAACTAACGAGGTCAGTCAGGGCGCTACAGCTATAAGACACAGCATGTAGCAGAAAGTGGTGCAAAAAGGGCGAATGTGGCGTGAGAGCAAACAAGCATTATATTTGCCCTTTCGGCCGCGGGCAGCGAGCGAGCACCTAATGGGTGAAAGGGAGGGTTGGGAGAGGGGCCGTCTAGAACTAGACAGAAGCACGCGATGCTCAGTAATTGCTCATCAAGAGAATTTCTCGCTCCGAATACTCCCCGCAATCTCGTTGCGTGGGCGCCACCTTGGGGGGAGACATTAGCAATCAATTCACACACGGATTCAGTGGTTCTACTACAAGTGGAGGTAGCGCGGCTGGCCGACGGCCGCCTACTAGTTTTCAAGTCGACCACGCTAGGCCGTGTGAGCCCTGCATACCCGTTCTCCACGGAAATCGGCGATTGCGCCGTTCCAGGAGGGGGTGGGAAGCACGGCTAAATCCATGAGGTGAGCAAAGAGTGACATGCTGCATGCGTATTCGACGGCGGCCCTTCTTTGCCTCTTTCGATGGGCACACACTACAGACTGTGAATCTTATCGTACTAGATGCTGCAATCAGCCTTGGCGTGGCTATTATTTCGTCTCCGTCTATTCGCCGACGCTAGTGCAGCTGCTGCAGCTGCTGTTGCAGTAGGCTAAGGTTGCAGATCAGGAACCGCATATACACTGCACCATGGCCAGGCACATACATATGCACTGCTATGGAGACCGCAAAGACAAGTCATCACCAGGAAATCGCGCAGGCCAACGCACATGGACCTAAGTTTGGAGAATCGATCGTGCGATTGCCTAACCACTACTGCAAGGCGATAACCAAGAGCCACAGCTATTTGCTGGGCGTGCAGCTATACTCACCGGAAAAAAAAGTATTCATGCCCCTAGTGACTATCGAAAGCAGCTTGACTATGCGCGTCCAACTTTGAAGCTGAGAATCTATTGTATGTCAGTACACCACCACAGGGATGCCTAGCGTGAAAGAAGTTGAAGAAACTCACATCATTCTTCCCCACGGCGACAATATCGTCCTCTGCAACTCTCCTCCCGCCCTCAGTTTCTACGTAGGCCATGGGTGCATCGCCCATGACCTTCCTGTACACATCACCCACCGTGCTTCCCTTCTTGACCAACACACAGTCGCGGAACACCGCCGTCGAACTCGCTGATCCACTCGTGTATGTGTGGATATTCCTGACAGGGAAAACGGGAACCAATCCAAGTAGCTCAGCTGCTCTCGATAGCACTTGCACAACACCCGTGCTGCCAAAGCGATATAGAACCATGTCTTTGAGATTTTCGATTCGCGTCTTGAGTTTCTCGTCAAGTTCCTTCAATCCGCCACCGTCCGGATCACCTTGCTCAATCAAATCTTCTCTTGTATCGACAAACTCGCTGCCCTCTGTATATTTGACAAAGCCCTGTTTCGCCAACTTCCTTAAGAAGACCTCTGATATTGCGCTGCAGAGGACTATGCTTTTCGGGTCTTGCACCTTTGCGATTTTTGCAATGTTCTTATCGGCATCCGGGTGGTCGATTTTGTTGAGGGCGATGACCGTGGGGAACTTTTCGTCGGTAAAAGCGTTCACCACACGCTCAATAGTTTCGTCAGACCAGTCCTGAAGAGGCTCTTTTAGAGCAAGCCGGTCGAGACAGCGCGCCACCACGCTCGATGTCGACCCATAACCTGAGAACTGGTTTTGCAGTGTTTCGACAGCCGTCGCCTTGACAGCCACATGCCTCCTCTTGATGCTGCCCCACTTCTCCATTAGATTGCCTTGAATCCATCGCACGATTTCACTTCTCAACCATACGATATCCTGACTTGGGTCGTACCCTCTTGTTGCCTTGCCCTCGGCATCTGTCGTCCCACTGACATCGACCACGTGCACTAGCGCATCGGCATGTCGCAGGTCATCCAAGAACCTGTTTCCCAGACCTTTGCCCATATGCGCACCAGGAACGAGCCCAGCGACGTCAAGTAGTTCTATGGGCACTGATCGCCTTCCCTCATTACAAGATCCATAGTTGGGTTTGCATCGTTCAGAGACGTTGAGACGAGCGCATGGGCATGATATTTGAAGATATCCGATCGCGCGTTGAGGGTCGATTGTGGTGAATCTAAACCAAGTCTGTCAGGGTATCATGCTACAAGAGCGTCCATGTAGCATGAAATAAGACTTACGGAAAGTTGCCTACTTCTTATCAGCCTAACAAGTCTCCCACATTGACATTTTGCGATTACCGACCGACTTTGGAGGTAGCATCTGTCAAGCTGCCGTAAAACAAATCTTAGAAAAGGTCCCATGACGGAGGAGGGGGCGTGGAGGGGCATTTGCGCACCTATTTAGAGTGGTCGACTTGCCAGACGAAGGCTTGCCTACAAGACCTATGAGCGGATCGCGTGGCATGATGTATAACACACCCAGAGGAAACAAATGGTGGGGTATCAACGAGGGGTGGTTGCCGAGCAGAACCTGTGGCGCAATCGTCTGCCGATTGTCAAATTCGCGACAGCGCTTATCGATAACGCGCTGACATCACCAGATGATCTACGTCTCCACGACAATCTAGCCTCAGGTGCTATCCATAGTAGCAGTGAGCCCCTGAATGAGTTGTAATCTTACGCAAATTAATCTTCATGACAACCATGATGACGAGTAATGAACCACTCCCTTCTCGCGCAAATGAGTGTGCAGGACAAGAAATTAACTAATCTTGACTGTTGGCGAGTAATCAACCACCAATTCCCGTACTATTAGAAGTCCTAGCTAAATACGTCTACTTTGTGAAACGCCTTAAGATGCTCGTCATATCAGGGATCCGTCGTGACCATCCCTATCCAAAATGCCCATCATACACCGGTGAAAACATGCTCAAGGCTGAGACTTTTTCGGGGGGTATAAACGTCGCTGAATGGGAAAAACATGAATCTTGGCAACCACATCTGCACACAACTGTCACACAAAAACCTCTTTTTCTGGTAGCAACAGTGGGCGATTACCCCTTTTAAAAAAAATTAATGGAGAAGCGCCTTGAGAACACCGAGACAGTCATTGATCTATAAGGAGAGTATTTCCCAGTTTCGTAAGGTAATTAACGCGATTTCTGCAAGACTGTTAGCCACTGTAAAGCCCGTGCCGATAATAAGATTTGCTTACGAGACTTGCAATTGCCGCCGCCGAGGCGAGATCAGGCTTGCCCGATACACTTCGCTGCGCCGCCCGCGGCAGACCACTTGTAGTGTTGGTATTGAGTGGAGCGCCATTTGCAGCACGCTTAGTGCCAGAGCCACCAGGCGCAAGTCCTTGATTAGTAGAGTGACGTCGTTGTGGAGCAGATGCTTTCACTGGAGACTGGCTATTTGATATATCGCGCTGTGCACTGGCAGCAGTTCCGTTCCGGAAGCTAGGCGTTGGCGGTTCAGGAAGTGGTCGAGCGCGTGCATTGGCCGCCAGCGGGGCTTGCGCGCGCTTTGCAGGAGAGGAGACGCTTGTAGGAACGTTGTAAGCTCGACGTTGCTGAGGAGCTTTACGAACCCCTGTGATGAACTCGTGATGCAACGCTTCATCAGGCTTCATTCGTCGCTCAGGATCCCACCGCAAGCATCTGGAGATGAAATCCAGGAAGGCTTCGTCGTCACACTTGAGGGCTTGCTGCAGGGTCTTGGAGCTTGGTCTGCGTCTGCGGCCCTTGGAAGATACCGTGACTCTCGGCTTGCCAAGCGAGTCAAAGAATAACTTCTTCCTACTACTCTTCTCGATCAAATGCTTCTCAGGAGGACCGAAGACTTCCATAATGCAAGCAAGCTGCTCTTGTTCATTCTCTCCTGGGAAGATAGGGTAGCCCGTGTAGAGTTCGGCAAGAATGCAGCCCAAACTCCACATATCAATGGGTAAACCATAGCTCATGCCCAGAATGACCTCAGGGGATCGGTAGAAGCGAGATTGGATATAGGTATAAACCTTCTCCGATTCAAAGCAACTGGATCCAAAATCGATAACTTTAATCTCCGAGTGCAGAGGGTGGGCCAACAGAATGTTCTCGGGTTTCAAGTCGCAGTGGATGACCTTCTTGGCTTTCAAAAGAACAAGAGAGGACAACATCTGCTTGCAGAAACGGCGGATCAGGCGTAGTGAGAAGCCCTTGAACTCATGTGCTTTGATGAACTCGTACAGGTTCATACCCAGAAGTTCTGTAGAGATGCATAGATGGCCGCGGAAGTAGAAGCTTTGCGTGAAGTTGATCATGCTATGCTTGTTGTCAGGATCCTAGAAGAATGTTAGTGACTTTCAGTGTGCATAGATAGTGGTCACTTACCCATTCGCGTAACTTTTGAAGAATGTTAACCTCAACCAACGCTTGCTGGTGGAACCGCTTCTTGTTACGAATAATCTTGATGGCTTCTAGGCCTCCCGTCTTGTGGTCTACGCAACGTACAACCTGACCGAAACTGCCCTTGCCTAGAACATCGACCACCTCATACCGGTAAGCCAGATGATCTCCGAGGACAATGTTGTAATCGCCACGGTCATCGTCGTAACCAAAGTTGGCTGTTTGGGCGTTCAGGTCGCCAACATGCTTCTTAGCATTCTTAGTGCCACAGAAATATACCTCTTTGTAGTCGATAATCTCGCCTCTTTCGAAAATGTTCAAGTTGGCCATACGCACGGCATCGGCTGGGGTAACACGTTCCTTGGCCGTAGCGCGCTTACGGAGCTCATCCACGTCGCGTGCAGCATGCTCAAAGTCCTTGCGCTTGGAAGCAAGCTTCTTCATCTCTTCGTCGGCTAACAGGTCATCTCGATCAAGGTTGGGGTCCAAGTTACGCGCCTTGAGCATGTTTGAGGAGCTCTTTGTGCCCAGCATCCGTTGCATTGGAGTCAAGATGGATGAAGACTTCTGCGTCGGCTGAGCAGCAGCTTGGTCGGTGTTTCCAGAGACAGCACGGCTTGCAGCATTACCTGCAGCCTTGCGAGCAGCGGCCTTTTCAGCCTCAGTGTCACTCGCAATAGCTGCATTGGAGGCTTTGCGACGTCCGAAGTCAAGAGATGGTCGAGTGCGAGCGTGGGCAGGCGATGGACTTGGAGGGGCGGCGCCATTCCAGTTGGCAGACGCAGGCATCTTGGGTGGAGGCATACCACTGTGTTTCGGCGGTTGCGGCTGCTGCCTCGCATCTTCGGTCTTGGGCCCTGGCTTTCGGAGTTGCGCGGATTGAGATGGGTGATTTGCGGCTTTGGACGATGCCCGTCTCCAGCCGCTCAAGCTCAATTTGCGCCGCAAAGAAGAAGCAGATGACGGTGTTTCAGGCTCTGTTGACGTAGATGTCTGTACTGACTCTGAAGTATTTTTCTTCTGGAGAGGTCGTGGACCTGCAACCATGCTCTGCATCTCCACATCCTTGACTGGAGACTTGTATTCGCCGCTTTTACGTGGCTGCAAACGAGTGAATTCAGCACTTCCCTTTGGTAGCGAGTTGGATGAGAACGGAGTGGTAGAGGCTTGTCTTGTTGGGTTCAGGGTCGGGACAGGCATCATGTTGATGTTTGCTTGCGAATCAAGCGGTGACTCGGTCGCGCGCAAGTTGAATGCAGAGCTACTGCTGCGCAGGTGTCTGTGGTATTCATCTTGGTAGTTGTGTCTCGAGAAGAAACTGGCCTTGGACGCTGTCATGGGCGTACTAGGTGTCTTCGTGACTTGACGCTTTGGCGGCGGCGTGACATTGCCCTGATCCGTATCTTCTGCGGATGTGGGAAGAGACGACATACGATTGTTCAACGGAGTGCCTAGGGGTAGCAAGTTAAGGGGCGGGAGCCTGATTGGCTGCAGGTTCTTCTTGCTGGACTGCTGTACCGTGGCCGCCTTGTCAGGTTCTGGGGTATTCCCAACGGTCAATCCTCTCCTGTGCCTGAGAGACCCTGTGCTTGACTTTAAAAAGGGCGACTCTAGCGCGTCGTTTTGGCCAGAACTAGTTGACTGCGCCTCTGGTGTTGAGACAGGTTCATGAGACACTGATTGAGTCGCACCTGACTTTGATGGCTGTGCTGAAAATCCAAAGGTGCTTTGTTCGGGATCTTTGGGTGACTCAAAAGCTTTCGGGATGGCTGGTACAGGCGGAACCTCTTCTTGCTCTCCACCACCCGTATTTTGTTGGTTTCGCGGCTTTGGTGCAGGCAGGCGGAGACTGGACGGAGCGGGGTTGGAGCGCAGCGGTATTGAGGAAGGAGGGCCGACCTTGAGCGAATTCAAGCTCGAGTTAGACGAGAGCGAAACGCCAGAAGCATAAGACTTGCGTTTCTGCTCAGGTGTTGCGCGCGCCGACGAAGGTGTCATACTGCCTCCCAACCTCATAGCCGGAGACTGACTAAAAGCACGCTCATCAAAGGTCGCGTCGCCCTGGGGAGTGGGGGGTCCAACCGGCCCTCCTGGAGGCTGGTTGGGATTTATAGATAGTCGTCTAAGCCTCCGGGCATCCGTGGGGCTGATAGTCCTGGCCCCCAAGCCAGAAATGTGGGGTACGGTGGATTGCCGCTTGTTGGCAGACGAGGAAGGTGTATGCGACCGTTGTGCACCACTTCTACCTGGTGAGCGAGTGGTGACCTGAGACATGGAGCTTGGGTCTGGGGTCATGGACGAGACAGTTAGATGGCCCGACTGCTGTCTTGAAGGAGGCTGCAGAGACTTTGCTTTTGCGTTCCGCGTAGTGCTTGCAAGCTTTGGTACGCCAGAAGTGATGTTATTCAGGGTTGGCATACCGGCCAGGTCATCGCGATCGAAGCTGCTCGTTGGCATCATTCCAGGGCCAACGCTCTTTCGCGGTGGCCGTGCAGCGGGATTGGGTGGCGCTTGTGAAGAGAACTGGCTCTGACGGCGTGTGCGAATCGTCATGTTGCTAGGGGGATGGGGCACCGCGGGCGTGTTGGAGCTAGAGGCAGACATGCCAGCGCTGGCTTTTCTAGCTGCTGATTGACTGAAGCGGCGGGCAAAGGAGCTGCTGCGTGCAGAACGTGTTTCGGTGGGGATGCCAGTGAATGTGGGGATAGTGTTTGTATTATTGGTGTTGTTGCTAGGGGTGCTGTTGTTGTTGTTATTGTGGTGGTGAGAGGTGGAAGCGGAGTTGTCAGCAGGACCACCGGCGGTGGTGAAAGAGCCGGGGGCAGGGAAGTCGCTCAGGGTGGGCTCGTAGGATAAGCTATTTGCAAAATCGTCAAAGTTGACCGAAGGCAGAAAGTCGTAGGAAATGGGGCCATCGCGGGCCTCTTCCTTTGCAGAGTCGGGCTGCAGCTGCTTGGAGAAGCTGAAGCGTGGGTTCGAGGGGGGACCGCGCGTGGTAGGCTCGCAGCCAAGGGAGGGCACGAAGGAGGAGGAGCGTGCTTGGGCAGAAGCAGCAGGAGCAGCAGCAGAAGAGGGTGTAGAGGTAGTAGTAGCTGCACTCGTCATCCTGCATCGATACACGCGTCAGTCAGCCGGCTACGCAGATACAAGGCAAGATACCAGCACTATGGCATGGCGGTGGATGCCATGCCAACCGTGCGTCGAGTACCTACCTTTGTTTGGAGAAGTCGTGAGGACGCTCGCGGGGGCCCAGCGGGACTCTAGCCCGGCCGCGCCCAGCAGCGGTGGTCATGTTGGGATTGGGGAGAGGACGTGAGGAGGAGGAGCCGAGGGCATTGGAGGCGCTCGTCTTGCGCAGTCGGCTGCCCTGCTCGCCCGTCTTTTGGAACTTGCGTACGCGGTCTTCTGGGGGGGGGGGAGACGATAGGTGTTAGCATCATCGACGGACACAGCTGGGGCTGATTCTGGCTGTGCTTTTTCTTACCTGACGAGCCACTAGAGTCATCCGACACGGTGGACCCTGAGCGTTCGGGCACGTCGGCGGAGGCGGAGGCCATGGTTCTAGTCGTGGTTCGCGGCTGCATCGACATGGTCCGCACTCCCAGCCCGATGGAGGGAGCTCGAGCAGTATAGGAGCTACTGGATCTGGGATGGGTTCAAAAAAAGAAATTCAAAGACGAGGCCTCGTCTTGGAAATGCGCCGAAGTCGTCTCCAAGCGTCAAGCTTGGGCACCCAGGTCGACTATGCCGACATGTCTAAGGGACCGGCTACAGCGGTGAGGATGATGGTGGGCGGGCCGGTAATGAGGGCGACTTGGGAGGGAGCAAGGTCTCAGGGGAGCAATGGGCTCGGGCGCAGCAGAGACAGCGCGCTGCAGAGACGGCAAGGAAAAAGGTCGTCGCAGCAGCGATGGTTGACAGTCGTCAAAGTCACAAAGAGGGCCGGCAGCCCACAAAAGCCACACTAGGCCCAAGGGTTGTCTAGTTGACGAGGCCCCTGTCGGCCTGCCTGTCTATGGCGGGACGAGCAGCGAGTGGCACACCATCATCAAAACAACGCCCCTCTCCCAGGAAACCAGCGCTCCGGCCAACGGTAGCCCGAGCTACTGTGGGTGTGTATGCGCGCGTGTGTGTGTGTGCGCGCACACACGCATACACACACACATACATGCACATGGTACATGGTACATGGCACATTGACACTATAACATTTGTGTATGAATATACGCTGGATTAGATATTAGACGGGAAATGCACTGCATGCCCAGCCAGCCCCCTCGGCTCTACATGCCCTGCCCACCGCACCTCCCCATGGCCGACCTGTTGTCTTGAATCAGGCGCCCCGATTCCTGTGCGAGGTGCAAAGACCCTTTTATGAGCCGCAAGGTTCCCCTCGAGGCTCCGCAGCGTTGTGTATCCCTGGCGGTCAGGAATTGCGACGGCCAAGGTGCACGGGGCCCATGGGTGTGGGGAAGCCACCACAACGAGTAAAGGTGGCACGGCACACGCCCAGCCCAGCCCAGAACACCGCCACCACGCCTCACATGCCATGTGCGTCATCTCCCACTGCAGTGCCACCAAACACCAACCCCCCACACTCTCCCCACTCCACGCTCTTGGGAACTACTCTGCACGTCCAAAGACACCCACGACGACGGTAGCCACGACGACGATAGCCTGGAGACTGGCACACAGTCGACGAGCACGCGGAGAATGACGGCACCCTGATGGCTTTGGTGCAACCGCAGAGCATCCCCAATCCCGAGCACACACTTGCACTTGCGCCCCAGCCCTGTCACATGTGACACGCCTCGCTCCTGCCCAGCACTCAAGGCAGTGCCCACATACCCGGCACCAACCACCGTCCGCACCATCTCAACCGCCCACCATGCCGCATGGCAACGCAGAATCCCTCGCAAACCGCGACGCGCCCATCCCCGTGGTCCAAGTCCAGCATGCATCAAACAGCAGCACCCCCACGACCGACAAGCACCCGTCGCGCCGACTCTCCGCCAGCAAGCTCATGAACAAGCTCGAGTCCCTGGGCGACAACATGACCCGCGATTCGACGAGTAGGATGGGTGACAAGATGATGAACCTGTACGTACGCTCGCCAGACAACATCAGCATCAAACGTATTCCGACAACAAGACTGACCCTGACCCGTCCAGATTGCTCTCACAGGTGCTTCCGTCCGAGGACCTCTCCGACAGCCCGCCCTCGGATTCACACTCGACCCCGGCCAAAAACACACCCCAGATCAAAGATCGCCGCTCCCGATCCTATGTCGCCCGGCCCAGCTTCAGCATCCCCACCATGTCGTCCAACTTCCGTCGCTTCAACTCGCGCATTGGTGTAGCCTTTATCGCCCAAAACAGGGCCATACGTCTCTTTACCTGGGTACAGCCTACTCAGACGCTGTCCTTCCTCTTCGTCTGGACTTTCGTATGCGTAAACCCCTACCTACTGCCTGTCCTTCCGCTAGCATGCGGCATGTTCTTCATCATGGTCCCCGCCTACCTCACTCGACATCCGGAGCCTACGAGCAATGCCATGGACGTGGATGGCGACCTGTGGAGGGGAAGCCTGGGGGGACCGCCCCTCGCGGATGCCACGACTATCAAGCCTGCACCAGAGTTCAGCAAGGACTTCTTCCGCAACTTGCGTGACTTGCAGAATTGCATGGACGATTTCAGCAACGTACACGACGCCGTACTGAGCTTCTTCACGCCACTTACCAACTTTAGCAATGAAAACCTTTCTTCCATGATATACCTCATCCTGCTTGTCGTCTCGGTCCTCTTGTTCATCAGTGCCCACCTCCTTCCCTGGCGTGCCATCTTCCTTGTGCTTGGATACACAGTCACAGCCCTCGGCCACCCAACTGTCCAAGACCTCCTTGCAACCCCCGAAACAGAAAAATTTGTAGCTGAAGTGGAAAACGAAAGTCGCTCCTTCCTACTCTCCATTTCCCGCGCAGATATTGAGCTCGAAACTTCGTATGAGACACGCGAGGTGGAGATCTTCGAACTGCAACATCGCGCGCTACACGACGAGTACGGCGAATACGAAAGCTTCATGTTCTCCCCCTCGCCATATGCGCCATTGTCGCCATCACGGATAAGCGGCGACAGACCGCGTGGCACCCCCTTTTTCGAAGACGTACTACCGCCCCGGGGCTGGCGCTGGAGCGACAAGAAATGGACTCTCGACCTCCTCTCCCGCGAGTGGGTTGAGGATCGCTGTGTCACGGGCGTAGAAGTTGAAATCGAGGGCGAGCGATGGGTCACGGATTTGCACTACGAACTTCTTGAGACGGAGGAAGATAGGGCGGGCAGCGCGCGGCTGAAGATGAAGAAGAGGGAGGGGTCAAAGGGAGGAAGCATTGATTTTACAGAGCAAGAGAAAGAGGTCCTGAGACGGACGTGGGAAGAGAGTAAGCCAAGTCGAAAGGGCGAATGGAGACGACGGAGGTGGGTCAGGGGTGTGGAAAGGATGCCGTGGAAGCAAGGGTAACTAAAGTAAAGTAAAAAAAAAATCATGTACAATAATCGAAAACAAGTACGCTTTCTCTCTCTCACTTTCTCTCTCATCCACACAAAGAGATCATTCTGTAAACGAAAAAAACAACAACAAACATTTTGACGTCCCAGAAAATACTGTTTTGAAGAGAGGAAAAAAAAGTGCGTATGGAGAATAGGGAATCAATTCCAACCCCCTCCACATGATTTGCATTTCCCGCCCAACGCCCGCCGCCGCTGCAAAAAAAACCCCTCCTCCTCCTTCCAAGCAGAGAAAGAGAGAGAGAGAGAGAGAGAGAAGAGGGAGGGATAACCCAAGAAGAAAAAGACTCAAACTATACAGTACACATGACCACCCACCAAAAATGACGCCGACGCCCTAAACCCCCCTCCATCACACATTCCCAAGCCGACTTCCTAGCCCGCCCTCTTATCCTCAGCCTCATCCATCGGCGCAGTCTCCTTGGTCAGATAATCCGCATCCTCAGCCTCTTCGTACTCGGCAATGAGGCCCTGCACCACCTCTTTCGCCTCGTCGAATTCGCCCAGGCCGTCTTTGAAGGGTACCTCGCGCTTGTAGCTTTCGAGGAAGGCGTTGCGTTTGCGGAGGGTCGAGTACTGGGCTACGATGCGCTTGAAGAGTGTTGCGATGCCCGTGTGGTTTGCGAGCATGAGGCCGGAGACACGGTGGGAAGAAGTTACGTAGGGGGATTTTTTGGTGAGTGCCACTTGGATGGAGGCGGGGCCCCAGGGGATGAATGTTGCGAGGCGGCGTTCGCGAATGCGCATGAGGGATTTGTGAACCTTTTTTTTACACTGTTAGTAGGGGGGTTTTTTGGTTCGAGAAGACATCAAACAACGTACATCTGAGGGATCGGCTTCGCCTTGGATAATGTTCAGGATGGACATGTAGCAGCTCTTCTTGGTGGGGTTGGTCGAGACCATGCGGTTCTTGGGTTGGAGCAGGCGCCTCATGACGTCCAAGACAGTCGTCTTACGAACGGTCTTCGCCTGCTCTACGTTCTCGCCCGAGAAGGGTGTGTAAGACGTCATCAAAAAGTGGCAGCGGGGAGTGGGGATGAGCGATGCGACGATACCGACCAGGTCATTGTGCATGTATCCAGGATAGCGCAGGGTCGTCGTACTGGCAGACATGACGGTGGAGACGAGCTGGTTTGTCTGTTCAAATGAAGGGTTCATGACGTGTAACCGGTCGGCGGCAATCCTGGTGAGGGCTCCATTGTCGAGAACAACCTGTACAGTTAGCATACTGGTGCGCCGTGGTTGCTAACTGTGCCATCTGCACTTACCACCGAGTCTGCATTCTGTGTCAGGCGCCTCATACTCAGCAAACTGTTGTACGGCTGGACCACAATATCGCCATCTTGCGTGTTCGGAAAAACACTATACGTTTGTATGAGCTTCTTGGGGAACCGATCGTTCAGTCGTTCGAGCATGTATGATCCGAGACCAGAGCCAGTTCCACCAGCGATTGAGTGTAGCATCATAAAGCCCTCGAGCGAGTCTGAGCCGTCGGCCTCGCGATCAATCATATCCAGAATATCCTCGTGCACCTGTTCACCCATGCTGTATCCCATGCCCCAGTTGTTTCCCGCGCCAGTGCCATCTTTGTGGATATAAAAGTTCTCGGGGTTGTAGATGTTCTTGTACGGACTCGCCTGAATGGAATGCAGCACTCTGGGCTCGAGATCTAGCAAGATGGCGCGTGGAATGTAACGCGTATCGTCTGATTGGTAAAAGAAGACATCCTTGCGATCGCCGCCCTCTGTCGCAAAGTCTTCGAGGTTTCCGTCTTTATTGATGCCGTGTTCCTGGCAGAGCTGCTGCCAAAACTGCTGCCCTACGCTGTTGCCGCACTGGCCAGCCTGTAATGTTATGATTTCCCTGGTCCAAGTCAGCCACAGCTTGTGCAGTTTCTTCTGGTGCGTCTGCAGGCGTACCTGGGCATGGTTGTGTTGGTCAACAGTGTCGTGGCTTGCAAACGCGCCCTCGGCGGGGTCCACGCGTCGGGTCGCTAAATGTTTGGACCCTGCCGTCATGGCTCTAAAGTACATGGAGCATATCACTCGCTTCACTTATCACCGCTGCAACCACAGACCTACAGGAAATAGTAATTGCAGCATGTTTGTATTGCAGCATGCTGACTCATCAGCTTCATTGCTCTTCTTCCTCCTTCATCTTGACTAACGACTTTTCTTCAAACCCAAACCTCAACTGGAACAAGATGGTATAAATCAGACAAAAGAAATTGATCCGCAACACATCCAGCCAGGTTACCACCGACACGCCGTCCTTTACACCCTCGTGCCATGAATCACGGACTTGCACAAAAAGCCTTGGGTCGTCCGTCACCACACCATCCAGCCCATGCCGGATATTCCATCGCATCCGGCTCTCGTCGTTCACCGTCCACGCATACACTGGCCGGCCATCACTTTGTGCTTTCCGTATGAATAGCCTACCCCACGGCGTCATGAGGACAGCCTGTGCCATGTTGAAAGAGACGTTTGGTACTGTGAAGAAGTACGACGCAATAAGCGTCGAGAAGCCAATATGGGAGACTGGAAAGCCGGGAAGATATCGTGAACACAGCGGGAGGTATTTTGCTGCCCAGCATCCGAGAACGATGCGGCTCTGCCATGGTCGTGATGGCGAGGGTGGCACACTCCGGATTGTGTCACCAATCAGGCGCATTACATCATCTGCGTCGTTGTCCAACTGCCTTGTGTCAGCTCTCGGCTATGTAAAGTAGCACCGACTACAAACCTTAATGTCGAGTAATACCCAGATGTTCTCCAACCCGGGTTGTGCCATGTACTCGAGTAGATCTAAAAGGCGAGGCATCGGCTCGTGCGGCTCTTTCAATGTCCTCAGTTTGCTTATAAACTCATAGTCACAGTCTATGATCTTTTCATCCCTGCCAAAGCATCTCTTGAGATCTTTGTCCTGTCGAATATCAGTCCACGATCTCATATGGCTAGAGCTGGGAGCTTACATGGGACAATACTACAACACCGTCTCTTGTTAGATGTAAGTCGGTTTCTAGACCATCGGCTCCGACTTCGACGGCACCCTTGAAGGCGCCCAAGGTATTCTCGGCGAACTTGGCCTTGTACCCTCGATGTGCAATAGCCTGTGGCTTCCTCCTTCCAGATACATCCTTATGTGCAAAACCAAAAGTAGCTATATAGAAGGTCATTACACGTCTCGAGCGTTATGGCTACAGAGAGGCCTCTTACCTGGAGGAAACTTGGCCTTGGGACCAAGTAGTGGCTGCTCCACAATCTTGCCCAGCTCTCTTGTCAACCCCTCAAAAACTGGCGGTACTCCGATAACCATATTGTCAGGATGAGATGATGGTGGTATGTCGAGCGAGCTGCCGACGTCGGCCTTTACCCCAGACATGACGAAGTCGCTCCCTTAGTCTATCCAATAACCTGGCAGTTCCGCAAGCGCGCGAAGCGGAGATTTCGGCGTTAAGGCGGTAAGGTGATGGTACCAGTGGTCAGATACAAACTAGATCAAGTTGCGTCTGCGTAGGATAGCAAAGCAACTTATTTTTCAAAAGACTAGACAAAACTCCCATTTCAACCCGACGGCGTGAGCAACGTTAGAGAGAAAGAAGGAAAAGACGGGAAAAAAACAAGAGATCCCTAAGCATCATGCCGCCGAGCAGCAAGTACGCTACGCAAAAAAGCCCTCCCTCCTAAAAAAGCCCACACCCAGCCATGCGGGTCACTTTCTCTCTTTTCCTTCCAAAACCTCCTTCTCGCCGGGACGTGTTCCCAAAACGTATTAAGACCACGGCCCCCATCCTACCGCAACCGGTATGGATTGGCTGGATAAGGCCCCGAGGCTAGCGCTCGTTTCCAAAGATTGATCGTTGCGGTGGAATGGGGTACGTTGGCGCTCGGATGTATCACGTCCCGGGCAGCGGCACAACAGTTGTCGTTGCACGAGCAGCATGCCGTCGCGGCACGAGACGTGTCAGATGCTGCAACATGCGCGATACCCTGAGTCATTTTATTGTCCAAGATACGAATTTCCTTGTTCTCCTGAGTGCAGCGATGGGGGGGGGGTGTTCTGCTGTGGGAGAATCCCATCCTTTCGTGTTTGTGGCAGCAAGGCGTTTCTGCACACAGTGCTAGCAACACTAAGTAGACCCTCTTCCCGCTTTCCCACGTGCATCATACAAAAATCTACCCTCTCCCCCCTCTCTCCCCCCCCTTCCACACCTCACAAAATCCGGTGCGTTGGATACGATCGATCGCTTAAACCCATGTGGCGCGTCGATCAGATGCATCCTGGCGCGCTTGGACTCCCTGTCATCAAACACCCACACACACTTTACCCACCCTTCCATCTTTCCTGTGAGAGAAGCGCCGTCGCCCGTTCCCCCTCCAAATGACAGCAAAGACGCATGTCATCTGGCGTCACGCCAGCTGACCGCCCCCCCCCCAACTTGGGAGCTGTGCACTCCCGCCCCAGTCTGTGCAGCTTGGGAGGTTGTCTAACGGGAAGGTGGCGCCTAGGGTCTCTGGTTCGGATGCGGTAACATGCGGTGCGGGCTGTGTGCTTTGTGGCGTCCGGAAAGACAGGCTGCCGGAGAGGGCGGGGAATGGGGATTAGGGGACAAACTCTGGAAAAACAAAGGTGATGAGAGAAATGCATCTCCGAATGCTTTGCCATACGAGGTAGCGTGTTTGTAGATGTAAAAGACGACGTAATGTTGAGTTGCAAAGGACACGAGGTCTACGCCACAGGAACCTCCGCTGGTCATGTATGTCACCGGCGCAATGCTCTGTACCCAACATACATGCCTACCCATACACTAGATATGTTTTTCATTCGTAGTAGCCCGGTCAATGTTTGCTAGTTTACATTGCTAACTTATCATCTATTGGATATCTCCCTACAGGTTGTTCATCAATCAATCGTAAGCTATCGCTCTCGTTTCTACTCCTCCATCCCGCTTCTACGAAACAGGTTCAAACTGCGGAGTGTACTTGGCCGCCGCCTTGGCAAACTCATCCTTCTTACTAGCCCAGTCTGCTATGGCTCGGTGTTGTGGGGCTACGGATTGAAGTTGTGTCTTCATCTTTTCTGTTTCATCCTTCTTGCCTAGTAGTGTATTGAGGACAATGAGGTTGGCAATTGTGTCGGCAGAGGTGCCATTGGTGGATATGGCTTGTTGTAGAGCGGCTTCGGCTTCGGGCAGGCGGCCGAGATGTAATTCTGACACTGCTTGCGCGACGAGAGAGTGAGGAGAGGTCGATTGCGCGGTTGTGGCTAGTTCCTCGAAGACGTAGAATGCTGACTGGTATTTCTCGCCTCCCTAAACTAATATTAGTGTTCTGCCCAACAGCTATTGGCTACGTAGTGGGGGTGGGAGTGAGTGAGTTACGAACCTCGCGCATGCCAACCCAGCTCTCAGCAATGTTGACCAGCAGGCTATCCTGCGCCCATTTCCGTGCGCGCTGCGCTTCCTTGGCGGCAAGATCGGTGCGGTTCTGTTGAAGGTGGATTTGGACAATGAGCGCTACCCTGTTCATACGTCAGCCATTGTGCTTCGATTTCGTGCCAGATTTGGCGTATTCGGGCTGCCGTACGCATCCAAGCTGCCTTGGTGCTTGCTCAAGAGTTCCAGCGCAGCCTCCGTCTCTCCTGCCCTCTCCAGAATTATGCCCACACAAAGCTGCACAGCCAGGTTCTCTTGTCCACTCTGCTCCGCCAACTTCTTTGCCTGGCTGAGAACATCTTTGCCTTGCTCGTAGTCTGCCAGCAACTTTACTGCGACGAGATCCGGTGTCTTCTCGGATGCGAGTTCGTTAGAGACGGATTCTGCCTGACCGAGAGCAATTTGGCTGCGGAGCTTTAGGACACGGACGGGAAGCGCATTGGAGGCCGAAAAGGACGAGGTGTCGAAGTCGAGAACTTGTTGGTAGGCCCCGGCGTGGAAGGCCGAGTGGATGTTGATGAGCTCTGGGGTGCGTTAGTGGGGGTTACATGAGAGTATGGTATGATGCGCAAGATAACACCAACCTCCTTCTGGGGAATAAGGGTCCATGATTGCGGTGTGCAGAGGTACGCTGTAGCAATGGACCCGCGATTGAAGATGCAATCGTGGTGTTGAAGCCAGATTGAGTTTGGGCTGATTGCTCGGACCATACAAGCCGCTCATTGGCCAGCCCAGCCAACACACCTTGACTTTGTAGAACTGGTGTACTACAGTAAATCTGTCTGGGGTAATGGTAGCAGAACAACTACCAGTCGAAAGCTATATTTACTTGTCCGAGTATATGTCTGAGCGCTTGATCCTGCTTGGCTCCTAAGAAACTGTCCAAATTCAAGCTTTATTAGTATCTTGTATAACTGCAAAGCCTCGCAGAAGCAAAGCCCATATCCTTTTCATCTCTCATACACATTTGCGAGCAATGAACTCTGCACCTGCGCACCTCCAAGATTCTCTTGTATACATGATTGATTGACTTGAGTGTGTGGTGAGAGAAGTGGCAGTGGCAGTGGCGTCTCGACGTCCCACTACACTCAAAACATCATTATAGCCGCAAACTTGATAGAGTTATTTTTATCAGCATGGTACATACGACCATTGGAAACTGAGAATTAGGCATCCCGTCCGATCTGCCCTATACAAGCAGTTTACCGGCGGATTAGTAGTTAGGTGGGTGACCACTAGCGAATCCCCGCTGTCGTATGTATATTTTTGTTTGGCGATTTTTTTGGTTCAATCTGCGGGTCTCGTGGCGTGTTAATTCGCATTCATCTTAGAGTCTGTTCAGTCTACCGATACTGATCTAACTAGTCTTGCCTGCGCCGTTATAATAAAACGATAGAAACGGGGGGAACTAAAATCTTTGCTATAGAATGTTAACGAGGCTTTTTATGGTCTTAGAAAACTTTTAAATGTCCAAAATCCTATTAACAATGTTGCTAGTTTCGAATTATAAAGGTAATCGCACAGACTACCGCCTTCAGCTACCTCACCTTAACCCAGACCAAGACTAGAGAAGTATAGACCAACCCCGTGTAACATACCCCTTATTCGTCCCAGAACTCAGGGAGGAACGTTACGGCGGGCAATTAGTAGGCGCGTCACCAAACGCCTGGCATTGTGCACCAATATTGTCATCACTACACTATTATTTTGTTAATAATATGTAACGTAAGACAAAAAACATGTGATGCATACTGAGCCTGAGGCACATGGAAAGTAGTAAATATCGGCTGGACCTCTGGTGACCGCACATGTCTTGCCAACGCAAATCTATTGTTAATTAGCACCGTGTAGAGCCTGATTTAGTAGAACTAACGCCAATACACCCGCCAACCGCTTTTCTACAGCCAATATGCTGTTGCCGTAGAGCATATACAGGGAGAATAAGAAAGATAAGAGTAACGAAGTTCATATTTTTTTAATGTAAGAAGTGATATAATCTCTAGAACGGGAAAGATTAAAAATGGAAAACTATAGTATAGTTAATCAAGAAAGAGTCCGGAGAGGAGAGCAAGAGGGATACTTGTAAATAGTGGTCTATAGCGAAAGCCCGTGTAACGGGTTAAAAGCGCTTTGGATAGCTCCTCGGCGGGATCTCGGGCTGTCTACAGAAACCGGGTGCTAAGACGACACGCTTAGACACTTAGCATAACCTTTTCTCTAGTGAGTACGTAAATATTAGGTAAGTAGTAGTTAGCTCTCTATCGAATACAACCTCTTGTATACCCAGCGTTTGCTCCATGGAGCGCAGCCTCCTACACCCTGTGTAACACTGTGTATAATGGTAAGTGCAGGTGTTAAAGAAGCTTTGAGAAAGGTTACCGGCGACAAAATCGGATATTACCGTATTGCTGATGAAACCGAACCTCTGACCCTACTGCGGTACAGGGCATAAGTTTTGTACTGTAGAGATGCTAAACCTGTCGATCTGGCCTAATTTCGAATAGATCTTCACTTAATTCAATATTGCCTAATTTCTCTTGTTTGTAGAAAGCGTATTGGGTAATTTATCCTTTAGCCACCTCAATATAGCTTAGTATAGAACCCCCTACACTAACAAGTCAACGGTGTTACATATGTTATGGGCGAAGAGGCCTTCGAATGAGTTTGCATTAACCTATACTATAGAAGAAGAAAGATAAGAAAGTAAAGTTGTCGTATGATAGCTACTACTTTTATACTCCTTCGTTAGTCGTGTCGTACGGAGGAGTTCTTATAACTAAGCGTTCTTATAGTAGGTATAGAACATAACTATGTACCTTATTTACGGCGCAGTCCCTTACAGTAATAACTAAATAAACTATAAACTAATCTTATAATACCTTTATAAAACGATTTATATTTTAAGATATTTAATTAAAACTCTAGGCTATGGTTTTAATAGTTTTAAATTCTAGCTTTTAGTAGCTCTAAATCCTAACCTTTAGAGTGTAATTGTTACCTGTAGTAGTGTTACGGGCTAGGCCTTATATGAAACTACTAGGAGCCAAAAGTTGTTGTATTACTTAGGTTATAGAGAAGGTTAAGGTTCTGCTATCTATTTATAGTACCTATCTGTTATTCTCTTCTTCTCCTAGCTAAAATAAGGTAGGTATAACCTACCCCATTACAAGTAGCTCTAATATATAAGCGAGGATATAATTTTTATATTCTTTAAGCCCATAAAACCTTTTTTTAGAGAATCTTTGTTGTTTCGTTTAAATTAAAATTGGTGCGTACTGTCGCTGCGGCTGAGCCCACGCTTGTCTTACCGCACTTACAGCAGGCAACAATTCGTTAACGTATTTCTATTTTGTTGCCCTTATACCTTAGCTTTAACAATAAAAATACCGCTACGAGCTCCGCCACTTCAGCTGGGAGCTTACAAAACACAGCCGTTGACCGTCTACCGTGGCGGAGTCGATATAATAAGCCCAGCTGAACCATCTACGATTGTGTGACTGGTTTGTTGGCCTTGAATATGCCAGAATGCATGATGATCATGCGTGTTGCATCGAAGGCTTGGGCTATGTCGCGTGGTATATTGCAATAGGTTTCACTCATGCCAAGGACGCAGCAAATTTGAGATGGTAGGAAGTCTAGATCCCTTGGATATTACGCATTAATACTCCACCACTTGACCAGCAAAAGGATTTAAAGTATGGGAGTGATGAAGAGATGTGGCTAGGGATTACTTTCACATAGAACATATTATAGCATCTACGTGGAGATGGAACAGAAGCAGAAAACCAAACATCAAGCTGGAGAAAACTCTTCCGGCAGAGAATCGAGGTCAAAGGTAGAGCGGTTCTGGTCTAAAAGTGGAAAATTTACACGTCTAGTGATGTTCCTACTCATCGGCCTTGTCCTTCTAGCCATGATCGCCTCCGCCCTGATTATCTACACCGCCAACAACGATTCCGTCACGTCATGGTCGGTCCCAGCTGCTGTTGTACTGGCTATCATATCGTCGTTAGTCAACATCTGTCTAGGGACTATTTTGTCGTTCGGCGTCACAGTCAGCTGGTGGCGAAGCGCGTCGCGAGGTACCACGTTGAAGAGCTTGCATCTGATCTGGGAGCGCGACATGGGCGCTACTTTCTGGTCAGCTATAATATCAGGATACGATACGCGCAGAGTTGCGGTCGTGGCCATCCTGGTTGCGGCGATTAAGTTTATGAACAATCCACTACTACAGAACGCTCTAAGGACGGAGGGAAAAGAGGTGGTAGAAATGATTCCAATGTATATTGAAATAGTTGATCAGATTCCGGATGGGTATCTCGGGAAGCGGAACGGCATGGTCGAACCGTATGGGATTTCAACGGCACTCGGAGATCTTGGAGCTAGAGCACTTCGAGGCTGGTATCGAAACCAGACCGCGTTCAGCATTCCCGCACACATTTCGGATCTCGAAGAGTGGGAGAAGATTTGTCCAAGGAAGACAGGGGGCACTTGTGGTGGATTCGCTTATCCTATCAATAGCACCTGCCGGGCAATGGTCCGCAGCGCCGGAATAAAGTTTGAGTGCGAGAGAAGTAACAGAACGATTGATTTGCGAAAGTATATTGGCCAGAGCGTTTTCAACATTTCAATCACTCGAGCCAGACATCCTAACGATCCTGGTCTCCTTCTCAATACCGGATATCTTACGAATGTCAACGAATCCTGCTAGGGTGTATTGGAGTCCGATGAATGCTTAATCCAAGCGGCGACGGTGGACATTTCTATCAGTCTTCAATGGTCGATCGTCAAGGGTCACGGAGAGCCACGACCCATTTCTGTTTATCGCTCTGGCGGTGACCTTGCAGATGCCCCGAAAGACGCCAAGGCTGGACCTCTTTCCGGCATCGGGTATGCAATTGGTGGCTTCTTCCGGTCCCTTTCAACACTGGAGGACATCAACGCTGTCGTATCGGACCATATTGCCACGACGTTTTGGGCGCCTAAGTCGCACCCGGAGGGTTGTGCAAACGAATACCTTCGACCTACCGAGGACGTAATTTTTGCCATGCAAGAGTTCATGGCTCATGCCTCGATCTACGCCGCAAGAGTCTCCAATGGCAAATTCCATCGAAACGTCACAATGGAGAAGTTCACTTCTACCACTGTGTGCAAAGCGGACTTTCGGTATTTGGGGACCACTCTGACAGTTATATTTATTGGATTGGTGACTGTTGTAATACTTCTGTGGGACTGGTGGAGTCTCGATCGATTGAATGTAACACTGAGTCCTGTGGAAACGGCAAGAGCCTTTGGTGCGCCAATTTTGATGTCTCAAAGACAAGAATCTGGAGACGTGGAAGCCATTCTAAAACGGAAGGGCCACTTGAAGGTTAAATATGATGGCGATGTTATTGTTGCAACTAATGTGGGTGATGGAGCAGATGTGGAGTTGAGTCTGCTGGAGGCGCAGAATCCGTGGTATCGATCGGTCTAGAACTATGATATACAGCGGTAAATAGGTAGAGGTAGGTGTATAGTTAGGTTGCCAAGAGTTAGGTAGAGGTTAGGTTAGGTAGATTATTATTCAATTAAACACGTTTATTACAGCTTATTAACATGGTTTTATACTCTCTACCTAGAGGTAGGGTAGTCCCTCCACCAAGATTTGTCCCTCCGCGACGTATATTAGATAAGTCAGCACTAAACACACTTACAGTATACCCTAGAGATAGTTCCTTAAGCACACACGCCCTTAAAGTAACGCTGACTCCATCGTCTAAGATCAGAGGTTTAGCTTCAACAGCAGCATAGTAATAATATCTAACTTTTATCGCTAGTAACTATCTTAAAAGACTTTATTAGTACTTATATTCTTAGGGTGTATATAGCTGACTGCTATATAGTATGTCTTGTATAGTGCTAAAGGTTTAGAAGAGAAAGTGCCCTATTACACCGTACGTCTCGGCATGCTTATGTGGATAGATTTAGTTGGACAACTACGCAGCTTCACGATTGCAGCGCGATCTTGGCCACTATCCCTATCTATGCTACTTACTCCACTATTGACGTCTGTCTCTTCGTGACGGATATGACCTACTTCCTAACTGCTTTATGCCTAGTGCTTAGCTATTATATGTAACGAGTGTCAGCTTTACGAGGAGTATACGTGTACCATGTTCCACCCCGGCATCATTAATATTCATAGCGTTAATTATGTAGTATAACTAGTTGGTTAGCTTTTCAACCCCTGTCCTTAGATAAACCCCTGTCCTTAGGTATTTAACGGCGCAGAACGCACGCCATCTTTTCTAAGAAGGATCAAATTCCATTCCAATATCTCTACAACTACAAGTCGCTATGCTGAACTTTAAGATTGCCACCGCCCTCTTAGCGCTCACTATCTCCATTTCAGGAGCCCAAGCTCAAGCCGACGCCAGGGTACGTTGCCAGGAGACCTACGCTACCCTTTCTCTCTCACAAAGTCTGACTGAAGACAATTAGTGCAATGGTGTAGGCGACGATTGCAGCCGTTTCAATGACCGATGCAATCACGACGCTTCCTGCCAGTGGAACAGGTTTGTACAACCGAACGGGTGGTTCTGCGGGTGTTAGGATCAACGCTCTTTTCAGTATAACGCCTCTTTACAAATAACTAGGTATAGCTAAAAAGCTAACGTCTGTCCGTAGTTAAGTCATATAACACTGTTGCAGGCTACGCAAGGCCGCAGAAGCAAGGAATTTAGCTGAGCCGAAGCAACAAGCCGCTGCAACGGCAACAATGATGTACTATATCAATAAGAAATAGCAATGGCTATGTAACATGAACGAGGATAGTAGATAGCGAACAGAGCAAAACTAATTATTTTCTTCCCCCACGACCCCGTGTTTGCGTGAGCAACTCTTTTTTTGATAGACTATCAGCACTAGCGCACCCAGAATCTGTATATCTAATTATTGCGCAGTGTATCCCGCAGTGTGTTACAAGTATGTATTTACCGATTGCCTTAGCTCCTGCTGTCTTATCCATCTTTCATAACTGTCTATCCCTAGGAGATTTGCAACGGGGTGCCCATCCTATTTCCTCGGCGAAGGTTACACTACACTATAAGATAGAGGTCTATATTAGTAGCGTGCTTAATTTGCGGGTCACGTGGCGTGTTGATTCGGGTTGATATTATGTAACTCGCTTTTCTCATGTACACAAAGTCTTAGACTCTTCGAATGGTAAATGTCATGAATCTTGTCCCAGCAGGCACAAGCCTAGTCTTCATTCTTTTGGACAAATCTTCTTCACCAAGTACAGCATCGACCTTCCATTCAGTCCCAGTCTCCTCACCAACTTGCTTCCACATATCCCTCCATGACTCGGGGTTGTGCCAGAAAGCAGTCTGATCCTTCATAACATGTGAGAAGGTGCCCGATTTGGGCTGACCTCCTTGACGCCCAACGATCAGAGCGTTGGGCACTGGTTTCAATAGCTGAACAACGCGTTTTGCTGCCTTGAGCTGGCCATCCCAGTCGAAAAGATGGAAGAAGGCAGCTGCGTTGATAATGTCAATCTTGCCATCCAGCTGCTTCAATTGAGAATCGGCGTCAAAAATGTCGGCTTCAAGAAACTGCGTCTTTAGAGTCGACTTGTCGAGGAACATGTCATAGCCCAAGTCCCAAAAGGTCTTTTTGAGGTCCGACGCGTAGGTGTTTGTTGACGGGACGCCGTCATGAACCAGCTTGCGGATGTCCTGGCCCATGCAGCAACCAAGGTCGAGGAATTGCTCTCCATCCTTGATACGTCTGACGACTTCCTGGTAAGCCGGTCCTACTCCGATCGAGAAGTTGAGGAAGCCCCAGTTGCCCAAACATGGGTAAGGAAACTACATGAAAATGTTAGTGAGGCTACTATACGTAACAAGACCGGCTTACTATCTTGAAAGCTTCGTCCCTGACATGCTTGATGTGCGCTACGACGTCAGGCGACGGTACCTTGCTATAGTTCTCAAACAGGTCCCTGACGGCTGGTTTGGGCTCTTCAACATCCTTCGTGTACCACGGTAGTAGTTCGGGATTATCAACATAAGCTTTGGTTGCAATGATCTGCTCGACCGCACTGCGCTCCTCCTGTGTGGCGTTTCTGTTTGCGGCTTGCTCGGACATTTTCGATTTGGACAATTTTGTTTGTGGAGACGACAGCGCGATTGATGTTTGCTGTCCAATGCCCAGTATCCCTCTCTTTATATGTCTGTCGATTGCACCTGTCTGCACCACCCTCATTATCAGACATTCGCGCTTGCGGCGCCCTCTACATCACGTCGGCTCCGTGACCAGCCCGATGGTCCGCAACATGGCTGCCTGGCCATAGATACAATAGCAAACTGCATTATGGCGCACAGTCGATCGCCTACGTATATGGAAGAAGAAGACCGGGGAAATAGGGCTTTGGGCGGCTGGACCTACCTAGTAGGAGGGTGGGGGATGGCGGGGCAGTTCCGCCCGCAACCAGTGACGTGCATCGATCTGAAAATTGTGCCCAACCAACGCAAACACTGGAAAAACTCAAAACTCGGCCAAACTGAATCTCCCCATACATATCCGTTGGTGGCTCTGTCAATCCTCTATCTCTTTCCGCATTCGTTACTCCAGGCACATCGCACCTCTCATACACACCCGTCTCGCCTTTACGCGTACTCTTCTTAACAAAATGCCTTCCATCGAGCACCCCACCATCAAGGGTAAGGCGGCACACTTTTTCTTTCGCGAGATAGTACCCAGCTGCTTGCTGCGCGCGTCAGTAGTACACAGAAGCAATGGCTAACTTATGACCCTAGATGGCTGGTTCCGTGAGATTTCCGGCATGTGGCCCGGTCAGGCCATGACGCTCCAGGTCAAGGAAGTTCTTCACCACGAGAAGAGCCAGTACCAGGACGTCCTCATCTTCGAATCGACCGACTACGGTACCGTTCTCGTCCTCGATAACGTTATTCAGTGCACCGAGCGCGATGAGTTCTCGTATGTTGCACCGTACACAATGGCATGCATACACATTGGCTGATGGCACCATAGCTACCAGGAGATGATCACCCACCTCGCCATGAACTCCCACCCAAACCCCGAGAAGGTCTTGGTTATTGGCGGTGGTGACGGTGGTGTGCTCCGTGAGGTTGTCAAGCACGACTGTGTCAAGGAGGCTGTCCTCTGTGACATTGACGAAGCTGTCATCCGCCTCTCCAAGCAGTACCTGCCCGGCATGTCCGTCGGTTTCGAGCACCCCAAGACTACCACCATCGTTGGCGATGGCTTCAAGTTCCTCGAGGACAAGAAGGGCGAATTCGACGTCATCATCACCGACTCCAGTGACCCAGAGGGTCCCGCTGAGGCTCTGTTCCAGAAGGCATACTTTGAACTCCTCAACGGAGCGCTCCGCGAAGGCGGTGTTATTACCACCCAAGGTTGTAAGCCCTCTCTCAACCCCTTAATCTATGTCCGCCTTTCTTCAGCGACTTCGATGTGCCTAACAGGTGTTTTTCACGGCCAGAAGCTAATGTTGTTACCGTGCAGCTGAGAATCAGTGGCTCCACATGCCCCTTATCGTCAACCTCAAGAAGGCTTGCAAGGAAGTGTTCCCTAACGTCGAGTACGCATACACTACCATCCCCACCTACCCATCCGGCCAGATTGGCTTCATGGTCTGCAGCAAGGACGCCAACCTCAACCTCAAGAAGCCTCTCCGTAGCTGGTCTGCTGAAGAGGAGGAGTCGCTGTGCAGGTACTACAGCAAGGAGATTCACGAGGCGGCTTTTGTTCTGCCCACCTTTGCTCGCAAGGCTCTCCGATAGGTGCCTCACCTGCAACTTTTCCTTTAGTTACGGCTTCACTAGATACCACGACATGTCAATGGCTATAAGAAGACTGCAAGGTCATGCACATCTGTACACAAAACAAAAGTCTTCAGAATTTCAGCAACTATTTCGCACTGCGCACAGGCTAGACTCTCTAGAACAACCATCGGAGCTGATCAAGAGGCCACAATATACAATACCTAGCTGCAGCGCCATACTTTGATCTCTCTTACTATCTCCTGAATTTGACCCTATGACCATCGTTCACTTGTCAATCTTATCTGACACACAAGGGACGTATCGTCAGCAATTTATTGACTGTATGTATCACAAACGCTTCAAAAGGCTACTGTCATCTGCCAGTGTAGCGGTAATCGAGTCTTCTCTCCCCAGAAGCGCTGGGGAAAAATGACAGGACATGAAAGGTGCATGCATTCAGGTCGACGTTCAGCCAGTAAGACGCACGCGTTTCAGCACGCAGCGTCAGGTAGACAGCCGGCAACTGGACGCAAATGCCGCGGGCGGGCGCTGCAACACCACGGGCTGCAAACATGAGCCCATTGTGCTCTCTACTATACGCGACATGTACCACAACTGGCCATGTGAGGTGTATGAAGTGTGTGGGCCGTCGGTCTTGACGGCAAGCAGGTTCATGCCGTATCCTCCCGCTTGATCAAGTTGTTGCGAAACTCGGCTTCTAGTAAGGAGTGAGCAGTCTGGCCCAAACTGTCCCTGTACCAGAAGTCGATCTGCATCAAGGTGGTCCATTATAGATAGGAGTAAGCTAATCTACATCTGGAACACTGCGTCCAAGGAGAAACTCCTTTGTTGTGCGGCAGCGCAACCTGGCATGTTTGCCTGAAAGCGTTTGTTCTGAACAACACGATGGGAATGACCCGACGCATGGCGATGAAGTGTGGATCAAACCCGGAGGGTGTCGCTATGAGCCGATAACCGGGACAACCATGTACATACGCGAGGCCTCGCTCACCGAATAACTTTTCTCAGCGCTCTCGAAGGATTGTTGGCAGTCGAGAGGCATGGCCGTCTGATGGAGCGTGCCTAATGAGACAGGTTCACAGCTGATTCTGGGCCGCCTGAGGCACAAAGGGTTGTGTGTCAAAGCTGTAGTTGGAGTGTGGTCTTGTTCTATGTTTGGTAGAAAGTCCGAAGGGGCCCCACGAGTTTTGTGACGCGCGAAGTGTCACAACGACCCGGCGGGTTAGCCGCAACATAGTGACGGTAACTTTGTTTGAGGCTGGCGCGTGGGACCGTGGTGTGGCTTTGCTTCAGAATGGCGATGGCAGCGATGTTGTGCAGACGTCAAATCAATATAGAACGTCTTGCATCGTGCCTAATAGTTGCCTCAACCTGCACTACAGCTTTTTTTCTGTATTGCGCGCTCGCCCTTCTCCCACGCGGCTTCTCGTCTCGTCGCGTGCCCTTCTTCCACTCTCTTCTTTTCCCCTCTTCTTTTTTTCGCTTCATATTTTCATTGGTTGAGCCGGACTCTTCCTTCGCCATTGTCAATATCTCCATCTCTTGCAACCAAGCAGCCAGGACCAACACGATTCACGCCCATGCAGTAGCACACTTGACAGCCTCCTCTGTTCTTTCTATTTTGTATTCGCCCACATACTTCGATTTCCCTCGACCGAATCGTCTGGCTACGTTTCTCCTTCGTTGTATATATACATTCCCGCGGCAGCCGAAATCACGAGCCGAATTTAATATCTCATTTGCCAAGTTCGGAGGCGGTTAGACACATTCTACTGGCGCCGGTTCAGCAAAAACAAGGCATACTACTTAGTTGAGCGACAATGTTATCGGCCACTTCCAAAAATGGGGAGCCGTACAGCCCGGCGAGGGTGCACCCACTCCTGTCGCCACGGACCAACTCGAATTCCTCCGACCTTAAACCCGTCGATGCCGACGCACCATTAAATAATCTCAAACGCCCAGAATCGCCCCAACCTCCGCAAACCAGTGTCCACTGCCCGTTGGACGCACCGTATAATGCATCCGTCACAACCGCTGAGATCGGCGGTCCCTCCGCTGTAACACAACAACCAGCCAGTCTGACATCAGACGAGTATACTCGAAACCGATCTTCGACTGCCATCAGTACCTCTTCCTCCATCGAAAACCTCTCGGTCTTGCCGCGCTTACCTTCCTTTGGCGAGAACCGCACCCGAAAGCATCGCAAGAACGCCTGTTCCATCGACTCGGCCATTCCCCGCCAGACTATTCTCAAAGCACTCCAATCCCGACCCCCACTTCTGGCAGAACCCATGGATCCAGCCACGACGGACGGTGCTGGCGACGCGCGCAAGAGCGCTCGCTCTAAGAGCATCACCCAAGCGCAGCTTGCCAAGGCCATCTCCGAACTCGAGCTGAACGGGGGAGATATGTCTGCCAGTAAGATGGCAGCGCTTGCATCGCCTTGCTTTTTCCACAAGAAGTTTGACAAGGCAGTCAACCTGGGCAAGGTGCTTGAGGAGATGTCCGAAGACGAGACAATCTCGCACTCCAGGCTCATGCAGACCGCATGCAGTGTCCGCGAGGTCTCCAAGCAGCTCCAGCGCCGTCCCATCAAAATGACAGTGCGCAATGTTATGATCGTCACCAAGGCCCGCGACAACAACCTCGTATATCTTACGCGCGAACTGGCAGAGTGGCTCATGACCACCTCCCGCTATGGATCGGATGTGGGCGTCAATGTTTACGTTGACCACAAGTTGCGCAAGTCGAAGCGCTTCGATGCCCCCTCCCTGCTGGCAAAGGACCCCCGCTACGAGAACATGCTTCGCTGGTGGACTCCAGATCTCTGCTGGGAAACCCCGGAGATCTTCGACCTTGTGCTTACGCTCGGTGGAGACGGCACCGTCCTCTTCACTTCGTGGCTCTTCCAGCGCATTGTTCCCCCGATCCTGTCCTTCTCGCTCGGCAGTCTTGGTTTCCTTACCAACTTTGAGTTTGCACAGTACCGCTCTGCGCTAGACAAGATCATGTGCGAAACGGGTATGCGCGTGAACCTACGCATGCGTTTCACTTGTACCGTGTACCGTTACCAGAAGAATGCTGCCCAAGGATCGCCTCAACACATCGAAGCTGAGCAGTTTGAGGTCCTCAACGAGCTTGTCATCGACCGCGGCCCATCGCCCTACGTCTCTAACTTGGAGCTGTACGGCGACAACAACCTGCTCACCGTCGTGCAAGCAGATGGTTGCATCTTCTCCACGCCCACTGGTTCCACCGCATACTCGCTCTCAGCAGGTGGCTCCCTTGTCCACCCCGACATCCCTGCCATTCTCCTGACCCCCATCTGCCCTCACACCCTGTCCTTCCGCCCCATGCTTCTCAACGACAGCATGCTTCTCAGGATCGCAGTACCTCTCAAGTCGCGCGCCACCGCTTACTGTGCATTTGACGGCAAAGGTCGTGTTGAGCTCCGCCAGGGTGACCACGTCGCCATCGCAGCCTCTCAATACCCCTTCCCTACTGTGCTCTCGCAACCCACCGAGTGGTTCGACAGCATCAGCCGCACCCTGCGCTGGAACTCGCGCGGCGCGACGCAAAAGGCGTGGGACGGCGACGAGGAGGACGGTGAAGAGGATGAGGAGAAGGAACCAGACTTCGATATTGACTTTGACAATGACGACGTCGATCGCGATTCCGGGTACAGTGCTGAAGGGAGCACCGTGGACGGCAGGGGGAGCCCAATAAGAAAGGGTGTAGTACTACCTTTCTTGTAAAAACAAAGAAAGGACTCGGTGAGCTTCATACTATGCCTCCCTTTTTGCTCCTGCTGCTAGGGCCGGTTCCTGGGTGGGCTTTTTGGCGATTTCTTCAAATAGGAGTCTTTAAATGCCGTGTTTGTCACATAAAGCATCTTCAGCACTCTTTATTTATTTTTCGATTTTTTTAATTCTTGTCCTTCGTTTGCATAAAGAAACTTTAGTAAATATGTGAGTGGAGGCAAAGGGGAAGAGGGGTGTGTGTGTTTGAACCCAAGATATCCTTAGAAAGCACATAAGATGCTCAGAGTACATAGAAAACAAATGAAGCGACTTCGAATTTCGTATGAAACCATTGCTGCTTGAGCTACTATACCTTCTTCACCCATTGGCGCATTTCTTTTGTCATGATGATTCACTTTGGTGCTTTTTGACAAACATTTTGTGCCTGTAGGTTCTTAGACACTACTTTCCTAACATACTTTTCCCCCGACAGCCTAGTCACAATTGTAGTGTTGGATTAGGGTTGAATCATTGGGGCAACTAAGTCGACAACGGCTCATAAGCATGATGGATAGAGATCATATAACTACTATATACACAGATACCATAACTCCCATGGATTTTTCTTCCTACCCAAACGCATCCTTCTTAAGCAAAAGAAACAAAAAAGAGCGCCGCCAACCACCTTTCCTTTCTCGCATCGTCATCCCAATATGAAGCTATAAGAGCTTCGGCCAGGCTCGACTGTACACCACTTACGCCCCATTCTTATACCCCAACCCCCCAGCCTTGACATCAAAATCAATCAGCTCATCCATCCCACACAGCCTAAACAACTCGCGGGGCCCATATCTCCTTCCATCCTCCTCAACACTCTTGACACTACCCAGCTCCTTCATCTGCTGCACCGCCTTGCGCACAGCCGGGTACACGACCTCGCAAGCCAACAGCGGGAAGATGGCGAGTTTGTACCCCATCTCGCGACACTGCTTGACGCCAAAGTCCGGCGAAACGCCGCCAGGAACGTTGTTGAAGAGGCAAGGAGTCGGCGCCATATCAACGCAGATACGTCTCGCGTCCTCAGCCGTCGTTACGCCTTCCAGAAACGCTACTTCAGCGCCCTGAGCAACAGCAGCACGCAGCCGCCTGAGCGCCTCGTCATACCCAAACGACTGCAGCGCATCCGTCCGCGCAATGATGACGATATCGCCGCCGGACTCGTCGCGCGCGAGGCGCGCAGCGCGGATCCGGGCTTCGAATTCGTCGATACTGACGAGTTGCTTGCCGCTCAGGTGGCCGCACCGCTTGTTGACGATTTGGTCTTCGAGGTGCAGGCCTGCGACGCCCGCGCGGATGTATGCGGAGACTGTGCGTCCGACCATGACGGGCCCGCCGTAGCCTGTGTCTGCGTCGGCGATGAGGGGAGTCCGGGGTGAGAGCGAGGCTAGCATCGAGGCGTTGGCGAGCATGTCGTTGAAGGTTGCGATGCCCATGTCGGCGACGCCTAGACGTGACATTGTTGTTCCTGCGCCTGTCTGTTGGTCGCAAGATGTGTGGTTAGTCGTCATGTAGTATGATTACATGGTGGCATGCAGGGACGGTTCAGGGGAGAGTAGGGTAGTGGGGTAGTAGGGCAGTGGGGTATGGTGCATTGGACGTGGGTGGCATGGCGTACCATGTACAAACAGTCAACGCCTTCTTGAAGTGCTATGCGTGCTGTGAGGCCATCGTATACACCGGGACATGCGATGAACTTTTCTGGATCCGCGAGCATTGCTCGGAGTTTCTCAACGGCTGCCATCTTGATATTCTTCCGTTTGTACAATATCCCTCAAGTATAGCCAAATTCCTTCCTTTCTTCTTTTCCCAGCTTATGTGTTTGCCTAGCTCTTTCGTATATCTTCTGCTTTCATATGAATGTACGTTGGTTTCGAATGGAAGAAGAAAACGACCGGTGGTCGAAGAAACGTTGTGCAAAAGGACGCAGCGTAATCTTATTAGAGTTGGTAGTATTATTACTAAGAGGAAGTCTGTTCATTAATGGTTAGCAACAAGTCTGTGAATGGAGTTTATCAACCAAGGCACGACAGCCTTGAGTTTGCCCTCCACTGACCAGATCTCGCTGAGTCTCGGCGTATTGCGTAATGTGGTTCTTTGTCAACCAAAGACGTTGAGAAGGAGTCGTCGTTTTCTTATTCCTTCTTTGGAGCCTGAAGAAAAAATGTAAAGACCCACAAGCATGAAAATGATCTAAAAAAGGGAAGCGGTAGCTACATGAAGTCTTCAAACTAGGTATACCTCCGTCCAATATTGCGGAAATCTGCGCAATAAGAGGCTGTTGGTTCGATCGAGACTTCGATCGTAAACCAACCGGAGAAAACTCCTTACAGGTTGCTTTGGCCTAGTTTGGTATGTATCGCGCTGACATTGAAATCCTACGGACCTAGTACAACCGTGTGGACAAATGATGGTGGGAGTCCAAGTTGCTCATCCTAGTAAATCTTTGTGAGTGGCTTGCACCGATCGCCTTTCTCTTGGTTCTGTCGGTCAAATATCCTTGAAAGCACAATCGGATAGGGCGCAAAACGGAGACCAGTCAAGTAAAAACAACCTTTCAATTGAAACTTCTATGATTACCCATACAACTGGGGAAAACATTTCAGCTAGGCTCCACAAACGGCAGCGGATACTCCATCCGCATGTGAGGAATCCATGTGATGGTCACCCCGCAATGCATCCTTCTCGCTGACGTAGCGTTGCTTGCCGAACTTCGCCGGTAGTCTGACCGATACGGGCGCCTCACTCGGGACCTCTCACTGGCTGGGCAGAAGAAGCGTGCAGAAAACAGTTCGGCTCCGCCGATGTCTGGCGCAATTCCTCGTATGCAGATGGTAACATCGTTCGAGAGCGAGGGATGGAATGACCCGATTGGTATGCTGGCCGATGCCGACATATGTACATGTGCATAATCTGTGGAATTCCGCGAACCGAGAAGCTAGATTTAATTTAAGTGAGCCGCTGGCCAGCATAACGGCAAGCATTCCACTTTCGATTCATACTCGACCTCCCTTCTGTCAACTCTTCCGTATCATTGGTGCTGTGATGGCCAGGATATCCGGTTCCAATCGAAATAGGCCATAGGCAGATCTGTTGTGGCTCGATGGGTGTCGTCTACTCTTTACTGTCCTGTACCTCCCTTTCACTCTTGGCTGAATAACCCTTACCAACCAGAGAAAATAACCCTTCGAATGTACGGACACATCTCCAACACAAGATGACGCTCCAATCGAGTGGCCTCTTCCTAACCCGGACTTTGGTCTTCAGCAATTCAACGGTAACCAGGACACCTGCTGCGACCGTTACTTGTTTCAGCGCATCCGGGTTTGCCAATGTCATCGCTCCAATCTCTTCCATCTACGCCTTCTTATTTGGTCGTGCTCCAAGAATCGTTGGAGAGATGACCGGATATGCAAACCGATCTTTCTTTTGCTCAACGACTCTTTTCGAATTACGGTCATACTCGTTCAGGCATATGATATCTGCCTATTTCTAATACCGATGCAGTCCAGGATCTGCATTTGTAAATCTTGATAGCTCCCGACTCCTTCAGCCCGCCAAATCACCACAGGAGCACATCTGAGGTCAGAGAATCTAACCATAAGTGTACCCCATGTTCGGTGCACCACCATTTACAGGCATCATGGGGTTCATGGATCCAACCGGAACATTCGGCACTTCGGCATTCGAGAACTCAAATCCAGCAGCCCAATCATAATCCGGGAATTGTTCCAGTACAGGTGGAATTGCGTATTCTTGGCTATCCCAAGAGTCGAAACCACCACCCATTACTGATGGGTCGGGTTGTAGTTGAGGGTTAACTAGGCTTGGATCGAATTTGGTTACTGGAAGCTGGGCCCTCAGGGAAGGATCTGTCAGCTGTTGCTGTTGCTGTTGCTGCTGCTGCTGCTGCTGTAATTGTTGTTGGATCTGTTGCTGTTGCTGCTGCTGATGTTGTTGCTGCTGCTGCTGTTGCTGTTGGTGTGACATATATTCTTCGCCTATTTGTCAGTTACTAACGAACCAAAAGAGGTGACCAGATACTTACGAGCTGCATTCTGCTGAGCGGCATCGTTGGCGACGAGTGACGACTCTTCGCCGTTGTAAGGATTTTGCATGTTGCCGAATTCTTCTCGCCAGTACCAAAACATGTCATAGCTGACGCTCATGCTCAAACGGGTGCGCAACCTCAGGTATAGCGATTCCACACGTCCGTCCTTCTTTCGGAAGACCTTATCACTGCTCCACAGGTCTTTCATGATATGTGCAGTCCGGAAATGAACATCTCCTGGTTGCAAAGACACACTCTTCAGGAATTCGTATGCTTGACTAAAAGCTCTCTCGCCTGCGACCAAGTCTAGGTGTTGCGCGAGTGGACTGCGAACGAGCCTGAGAATCGTAAAGCCAGCCAGTGTGATGGATCGGTCGATGAAAGACTGCGATACGGAGGACAGGATTGTTTTCGTGGCCGTTTGCATAGTTGCTGCTGACTGGATGACCGATATGCACAATGCATAAAATCGAGAAAGACCCTCAGCATCAGGTCCAGGATTGGTTGGGTGAGCAAAGAAATGGAAGGCCATGACATGGATACGAGCACAGCTAAGTTGCAAGGTGTCTATTCGGTCAGTGAGCAATAGTCAAGCGCGGGAGGAAACTACTCACCAAGGTCGCTTGGGGATGATGGGGCCGAGCTGAGAAGCTGTGAATCGAATATGCTAATCAGTGACCGTAGTACGCGGACATCGCAGTGGATGGACTGCAAATTGATTTTACCCATTGCAACCATCGCGCGCATGAGGATAATGTAGACTTTGTGGAGATACTGCAGATCAGCTGGGAGGTAAGGAACCATGTCTTCACGCTCTTGTTCGTCTCCATCGAAGAAAGACTCGGCAAGAGGTGGTATGCCTTCAACACAACTCGTTCTACAAGGCGTTAGCCAAAAGAAACCCCAAGTAACGCATATAATCCGAAACCTACCTTATAGAGACGATGACACAGCACAACCAGAGTCTGGCGCGCTGCACCTTGAGGGATTGGTCCTTCTCGAGGGGCGTTCTGGCAAAATCCTGACCTACGCCCGCAATATGCAGACCAATTTGTGTAGCAAGATGTACCGCTGAGCCACACATGAGGTGTGATGTATCTTTGTACATTGAGTTTGTGGGTAATCTCCATGTGCAAAGGATCAACAAGCCTTGGATGATGGGAACCTGTGAGGTGCGTAATGCCATTGAGGAAAAGGCAAGCTGAGTGACAGGCTGAGCAATTCTCTCAAGCACCTCAGGATAGTCAGAATACCGCCGGGCTCCTGTGACAATGATAACCCAGAACAGAAACGGCGACTGATCGTAGTAATCATTAGGGGCTGTGCTGGGGTCAAGAATTGGAAACAGCGGGTGATATTGGGTGAAGTAACTATGGCAAACGTTAGCGGAGGAGAAGTTAGACATGGCATTTAACCTACAGTGCGAAACAGTCGTCAATTCGTTTGGAATCGAGGAGGAATCCATCTAGAACACGCGGGATAGTACCCTGGCTGTCTGAACCTTTTCTTGTGGGAGGCCTTGAATCGAAAGCTGGGGACATGGAATCCGACGCGTCGGTTCTCCCTGACGGATCGGAATATGTGCCGGAAGCATGTTCAAGCGGGGTATAATTCTGCATGTCGACATTTGGCGAGGCGGTCGAATGGGGATAGCTTTGGTCGCCGGGGGCCTGGCCTTGCCTCATGTTCCATCGCAACTCCTCCAACTCCCGGCGCATCTCAGCCTTTGTCTGGCGCAAGTTTCTGGTTGATGTGGGAAGGATGCGACATTCCAAACCCATCTTTTTGCAGCGGCCGCATGGGTCATGTGGGACCTTGTGCTGCTCAACATCGCAGCGAATCTGTAAAGTCAGTTTGTTGTCTGTTTGGCGATTGAGGGTGTCGCGCGTCGAAGCGAGGTTGAGGAAAAGTACCTTTTGCTGGCGACACTCAACACATGCTTTGCGTCGTGGAGTAGCCATGGGGGGCTGATTCATCTAGTTTGTATCCACACGTTTCTGGCGAGTCGCAGCCCTAGGCTACCGTTGATATTCCGCGTCTCAATCGGCGAAAAAAGGCACATAAGAAGGTATAAGGGTAAGGGAACTTCGCCATGAGCTGAAGAACCGCATCCGCAATTAGCACCTTACGTCGTCATCGGGGCGTGTGTGCAGCGGTGCGAGTCGGATGGCGGGGGAATGGGACCGAGTATTGGACCGACGGAGATCTTTTTCTCTTGCTTGCAGGACTCGAAGTTTTTTTTCAGCAGCCCTCCCCTAGGCTGCCTCGCCTTGTGCTAAATGTTTTCTGTTAATAAGCCGCCATGGCAGACCACGGTCGTGCGTAGCGAAGCTAACAGGCCTTGATGTCTGTGTGGAAGGGCATGCATGCATAGCGACGACACGCGATTTTGCAGGCTCCACTCGGGCTAGCCATGTCAAGACTAGTGCGTTTTGCGTAATCCGCCTCAACTCCGTATCCCACTCGCGGCCCACGTCGATGCATCTGTAGAGTGAACGCATCGCCCACGGCAGTCAGCCAGACACGGCGCCTCCTGGCCACTCAAGCTTTTGGCGATCTGCAGCTGAAGCGCCGTTTTGCCACACCTTGTCGCAGCAGCAGCAGCAGCAGTAGCAGCAGCAGCAGCAGCAGTAGCAGCAGCAGCAGCAGTAGCAGCAGCAGCAGCGCGTCTTGCCACCCCTTCTGCCCGCCCCTCTCACCACTTGCTCTCACTCTCAACCGTATGGTGCAACTGTCACCGCCACCGCCACCTCGCTGAGCCTGCCTTCAAACGTGTTTGGTGGGCCGGGTCAATGCAGGCGTACCTGATCCTCATCTTGCACGAGGTCTCTTGCCCCTTTGCAGCCTAGGCCCTTGTCGGTAGCTTCATTTGGTGGGCGGGCACTATCCATCCGGTGTGTCCATGGACGGGCTGGGCAAACTGACTTCGTACGACGCCTTACCATGACCGAAGCTATCGAAGGCCTGCGCCACACGTTCACCAATGACTACCTAGGGGCGACATTGAAGCTGAACTCAACACCGCAGTATCGGATACTGTACTGACACGGTAGTTCCAAGCCTGCCCCAGCTCCAAGGATCATCCGACCCATGGCCGCTATGCGCTAGTTGCCTTGCCTGACGCGGCTGCACACGGCAAAGCCACACCTCCAGCATTGCAAAACCACTCACATCAAGCCGTCTTGCTGTCTCAAACAGCTCATTTCATCCTGACCGACTCTAGCCGTCTCTACTGTCTCCACACTGTACACAAATGTTCCGTGATGGCTTCCATACCTTCTAGCCCAGGGTCCTCCGCAAGCCACACCGCCGTCCAACGGAAAGTTTGGCGTCCACACCTTCCCTTATTCCCTTCCTTTCCCCCGCAAAGTTCCGCGGACTCTGTCTTGGTGTACACATGCAGTGCAGATCGCAGCGGACTTGCAGATCAACCACGCCATCTTGAATGTTATCAAGCAGACAGCCAATGAATGCTCTATCCTAGCTGTCACTCTGCCATTGTAGATCCAAACGCACACTGGTTGAGCGGAAGGTGTACTCACGGAGATGCTGGGGAGGTTTCTCGGGACAGGAAGTATCCTTCCTGCTTACACTAAGGCAGTGCACAGTGCGTCTGAAGGCCATCAGGTGCGGACACTAATATTGCTTTATCTCAGCTCACGATCTATGGCCGGTCCCTTTCCCCAGAGACACGATTCGGAGGAATCGATCCCATGGGCCTGGGAAACGGTACCCTTTACTTTTTGGCTTCCTGGGCATCATCATACTAACCCAAAATACCTCACCTTTCTCCGAGCCACTATGTGTATGTGCATACATGATTTTACAGTAGAGTACTTACATCAAGGTGTAGGCGAAGACGGAAGAGAATGCAGGCAGTGGAAATTGAAAGCCAATGGGAACCACCACACCATCATGGAAGCTCCCTGGTTTTATAAAAGGGGCAACCGGCTTGTCTCTTTCCGATACCGCTGGCATATGCATCTACTCTCTATTAAGTAGGTATATGGGCAGCCATCAACATGTCAAATCGCGGTCGGTGCAGTAGCTTACACTTGGCCTTTCTGCAACGCACCAACGTAACACCGTGACCATGTGGGTCCCATATTCTCGACCATGGTCATGGTAAGTTCCGGGCCTCACGTCTTTCTCTCTCTGGTGCTGGTTTTTACTTTGCGGCCCCCCCTGAGGGCAGCTCCACACAAGCTACTGCAGACTTACTAGCCTCGCATCGACACTTATTGCCTAGACCACGTGGAATGTCTTGCGTGCACGTTGATGTAACATGACCAGACTAAACCGGATCCATCGTTCCGTGCGTTTGGCCACTGGATTCTATCCGCGTGCCCGAATTGCAAATCACTAAGCAACTAATCGTTCTCCCTCCTCGGAACACTCGACGACACAAAGGCCTTTTCACATGTACATCGAAACGGTCTACCCCATGTAGCCTTTGAAACACTCCCTTCATCATTTTTACCCCTTTTCCCCTCCACGTTTTCATGATGTGATTCTACGTACCCCGTTGTTACTCAGCATGCACATAGTCACAGGGAACCCCTGATGGCCCGCTTGTTTCAACAGCACCATCATCACCCCCATACAAACAACCACACACACCCACACACACACCCACACACACCACTCAACAGATTCCTCAAACCCACCCATAATGAAATCCATCGCTTAACCTTCTTCCCTTTCTCCATCTCATCCCCCATCCCACCTAACTCGCAGAATCCCTCTAATCCCCTTTCCCCCGCACTTTGTCATGACGTACCTCGTACCAATCTTTTCCGCAACATGGATAACCCATGCCAACACAAACACAATAAGACACAACCAAAGACAAAGCATCCTTGACAAAAGAAAGAAAAAAAATCGAGTACGATCGATGCAGAGATGATGTTCTTGTCCGACTGTTTTTCTTGGCGCTTTTGCTATTTTCTCCTTCTTCATCGTAGAATATATATATAATATGACAGCATTATAGACAGTTCATGGGAGGGTGGGTGTGTATGTGTGTGACGTAGGGGTTTGTTCTTGAAAGCTTGCAGAGTAGGTTGTTGACAGTACGAAATGTGTGATGTATTTTGGTATGTAGACACAAGAGAAAGACTATCGATGTTGAGTACCGGCATGCTTCTTTTTTTTTCTCCTTTGGGGGGTTTGAAATGACTGATGTTCTGGATGGATTCTCTGTGGTTCTCATTATTTCACAGAATTTTGTGAGACAGTATCACTGGAAAATAAAGTCAAAGGTCAAAAGCTGTGGGTCCATGCCTTTGAATTCATCAGCCAAAGTACACATCCGATGAGAGCTGCTCATCCTACTATCCATGGAATGACATGTATGGCTCTCAACCCCACTCTCCATCTCTAGCTTCTCTCATACAGCATCATCGAGCCTGGTGCACATGGCCAGTTCACGTGGCAACGGTAGCCAGAAGAGTCTCGTACTTGTTCTTCCAGTAGGCGGTGTCACCGTTGTTCTTAGAAGCCTTGGCTGCAACGAGGTCCTTCTGCAAACCTTTGATGGTTTCCTCCTTATCGAGTGCATCCTTGCGATACTGCTCGGCCTGCTTGTACGTCGGAAGCATGTCCTTGTATTCCTTGTACGAGCGCTTGGCTAGTTCGGTCCACTCTTCCAACATGTTTTCGAGAACGGCGATTCTCTCGGCCTGTTTGTGAACGAGGTCGGCGGTATCGGAATCAGTGGGTTCGACTGCCTTGCTCAACGACTTCACCCTCTTGGAAAGCGCCTCCTTCTCAAACTTGGCATTGCTCAACTCATCTTGAGCCGCCTTCAACTGGCTGGTAAGACTGCTAACAAGCCCTGACAACTTTACGTTTTCATGGTCGAGTTTGGCGACTTGGTCGTCGATATCGGTCAGCTTGGCCAGGCGCTGCTGCAACTCAGTGTTTTCTTTCTGGAAGCGTCCAATGTCATTTTTCAGACGGTCAATCTCTTTGGATTGCTCTTTGAGTTCCTGGAATGGGTTAGCTTCATCTGCACTTGAATAGTCTAATCATATGTGCATACCGTGAACGCCTTTGCATGTTCTGCGGCCTGGTTGCTGTATTTCTCGCTCAGAATCTTGTGCTCTTTTTTGGCTTTGTCGGCATCAAGCCTGGCGATACGTTCGCTCTCCCCCAAACCAGTGATTTTTGTCATAAGGGCTGCGGTCGTCTTCCTTTCTTCAGCGAGTTGGCCAGTAATCAACTTTAGCTCTTCGGTAGACTGTTCATCTGCTTTGGTCTTGCCTTGATGTTCTTCGAGTTTCTGTCGCAGCGCATCGACTTCTACAAGAAGCTGTTTGTTAGAAGCTACGAGAGTCTCTAGCTCCTTCTGCATAGCATCGGCCTTGCGTAGGTCTTCAGCCTTGGTGGCATGTTCCTTCTCGAGAAGCTGCATATACTTGTCCACTTCAGTACGGAGATTGCCTTTTTCAAGCGTAAGACGCGAAACACGTTCCTGCAGGGCCTCAACATCTTTGATTTTGGTGGCAGTCTGCTCTTTGTATGCGTGGAATGCTTCGTGGTGCTCGAGGATCAAATCATGTTGAATGTTAACCTGTAGTCATTTCAAGTTAGTCATTTCAAGTCAGCAAGTGCCGTGAGCGTGCGAAATCTTACAAGGGTGAACTGACCTTCTTGTGCTGAATGCTTAGCTCGTGCTGCGTATCTTGGATCATTCGATTCATCATGGCAGTGTGGTACAAGCTGATGTTGTTGCGTTGCTTATCCAGAAACGTGGGCAATGCCGCCTTTGCATCATTCATTGCAGTATGGAGCTTTTCCAACTCACTCCATAGGGCCTCGACGGTGGCATTGCTCGTGCCAGGAGATGCCTCTCGAATGAGGTGGAGTAAACGGCGAGTGTTTGCAACCGTGCTCGAGACGACCGTGGACAATTTCGCAGTATGCTGGTTCACCTCATCATAGAGACTATTCCCACGGGCAATGGCAAGTTGCACGGCAGAATCGTGTTGTTCTACATTTATTGCATTAGAATGGTTCGTTTGCGAAAGTGCAGTGTGCTTACCAATTGCGGTGGTGCTGCCGCTTTTCGGAGTGGCGACAGGCGACAGGAAAGGCGTGGAAGCGGCCGAAGATGACTTCTTCTGTAGCGGACTGGCATATTTTGAGTTTTCAAGAGCCATTGGACCACTGTATGAATTTGCCGACGACATGTCTACGAAGTGCAGCTTTGCATATGGCGGTTAACAGGAGCCAAATTTCTATAGTTCTGTAACATACCTTGAGTACTGTATGCGCGAACAGACCAAGTGCCACTGCATAGACTGTGGGATTTGGTTACAAGACCCAGTTGGTCTGAGTTGAGGGTGGGCTGTTGTGCAGAGATGGTGAGGGTTGTTGGTGACGTGTAAGTGTAGGTGAGGCTCGTGCTGTGTTTACACTGCCATGGTGAGTACTAGAAGGAGCGCCTCTCACCGACAGGCGACGATATCAAAGTGGCTGCAGCAGAACAAAGCCTCTCACAGTCAATAGAAATATATGGACAGAGAGGGCACAAAAGGTCTCATGATTAGCAAAAATTGCAAAGTGTGGGTTGACCTCAGCTTGCAATAGCTGCAGAGCGTGCCGAAGGTAAGATCACAAGACGGCCGACACGCAGATTGTGTAGAGCCAAAGGATAGCTAGAGAATGTATTGCCTGTAGTATCTCTAGATACAGGATGGTCAATGCACTAGATACGATATATTAAGACACGAGTTGGTAGAGCAGAAGGCACGGCATGTCAAGATATGTGGTACGAGAAGTAACGGTACAAGAGATGGCGGAGATGCGAGGAGAAGGCCAAGAACTGGAATTGAATGAGTGCCATGTGCGTATATACCAGTGGACAGTAAGCTCAGAGAGGACTGCTAGAAGCTTAAAGATGATCTAGAGTGGTACATATGTTGGATACTTGGTAGATCAGTGAGCATCATTGTTGTTCTATTAGTCATGGTGGGGACTAGCAGGCATGCCGACCTTTAGCCAGAATACGAGATGTAATAACACACAGTAGTAGATGGATGGATACGCATGTGAGTAGGTATGCACATGGCAAATGCAGGTTCACACGGGGCCTAATCTCCACATGGGTGGCGAGCCGTGCAGATGAATGCAGCCAGAGGAACCAAAAAAAGCAACGGGTCTCAGTCAAGCTGCAAGGGAATATTGAGGGGTTGAATGTCCTTTCCGGAAACAAGCATGGTGGTTGTGACGGGTGGGGAAGCGAGGAGAGGGACGGAGAAAAAGCAAACGAGTAAGTAGGCAGTAGAGGACATGGGCGGCGTGTGTCAAACAAGGAAGACGGGTGGGACTCCCATTCGGCAGGGTTAAATTGTGTCGCTGTAATCTCGGCATGTCAGTGGTGACAGGAGCGTCGACAGGACACTTGTGTCTCGATAGGGAGCGTGCCGAAGTGGCACTTAGTCGTGCACCATGCAGCCTCCCGATCGTGGCAAGACAAGCCGGTGGTCCCAAGCGAACGACGGCTCAGCGCAGGGCGGCGTGTGACGTTTGGCGGAGCGAGCAGCGAGTGGAATGTGCGGGCTGATGTGGAGGGGGCAGGCGAGGGATGATGGGAAGAGTTAAGAGTGGCAGTGGCAGCGGGTAATTTGCAGGCATCCAAGTAAGTAAGTAGTGCGTAGTGTGTAGTGTGTGTGTAAGGGGGCGGCGGGCACGGGAGGACCTGTCGACGGTACCCGCAGCATGGGGCGGATGCAAGAAGGGGAAGGACCCTCGATGACATGCTGGGCGGATGTCTGCAAGCACACAAGCACCCAAGCACACACATGTAGGCGAGTGAAGCAAGCAAGCAAGCAAGCTAGCACCATATGTAGCCATGGACGCATCCAGGCAAGAGGAGAGGGGAAAGCAGTATAGCGGGTGGGGACTGGAAAGAAGCAGCCCTTGTGCTCGGGTCGGCTCAGGAGAGACGAGTAAGTAAGTAGTGTATGTACAAGTATCTTCCCAGATGTCTGAATGCAGGCAAAAAGGTGGGCATGGGAATGCAGCGACGGAAAGGTGGACACGGACAAGCATCTGGTTGCCGTGGGTCCACTTTCGGAGAGTAGGGTTGCGGATAGGGCCGTCGTGTGTTTCTGCCACTGCCCTTTCTGTCGCTGGATGCGCCACCCACCCGCCAGCCAGTCAGCCAGTCAGCCAGCAAGGTGATCTTAGCACAGCTTCCTTGCCCATAGTAGACTATGTCGGTAGGTATGGGCATACTACTTACACCACCACACGTGTGGCACACGCGTAGGTGTAGTCGGCTGCACAGCACTGCCCGGGACACGCGGCTTGGTTAGCAGGGCCAAGTTGTGTGTGGTGAATGCGAATGGGCGGACATGGGCTGGCGGGCTTCAGCATTGGGGCGGCGGCTTTGGCTGGTGGGACTGCTACTGGCAGTGAAACGTCGAGGCGGCCGCATCCTCTTCCCCAACCGCACCCACGATGCTGTCGCGCCCGCTGATTCGCCCGCTTGGCTTGGCCTGCATCCCCGACGCAGAGCCTGGCGACTGGCGACTGGCGACCTTTTTTTTTTTCTTCCTTGACTTCTTTTCCCGGCCAAGGCTCAATGCAATGCGCATGCACTTCACAGCGACCGTCAACAGTGGCCGACACCGACGAGCTGCGAGGGCGAGCATCGTGCGACTCCGCCACCCTGGGCCTGCACTGCTGGGCGCCGCAGCCGAAATCGATCGTCGCACCAGCTTCCCGTGTCTTGCGCGAACAGGTCCATGATTGCACGCTCGCAGTTCCCAGCGCTGCTACCGCCGCCGATCGCTCCCCCAAGTGGCATCGACGTGCCGGACGACTGACCACGCCGTGCACGCTTGACCTGCCCTTGGCTTGCCCTTGACTGCCCTTGACTGCCCGCGTCGCAAAAGAACATGTACGCGCGAACATAGTACTTAGCACTGCCCGTCCTGTCCACCCCCCCCCGGCCCACCGTCGCCGCTGCAAGACGAGCAAGGACCGTCAACACGAACGGCGAAGATCAGGGATTCTTCGGCACCACGTTCGTTATTTCTCAGACAGCCCAGGCCTATCTCGCGCCAGTCTGCCCAGCTCCTCTCCCTAGTGCCTCGATGGCAAATTGCATGCCGCTTCTTTTGTAATTCGTCCTCTTGCTCTATCCACCGGCACTGCCTCGTTGCTTCTTCGTCTGTCTCTTCATCATCACCATCGCCGCCGTCGCCCCCCAACCCCGTCGTCGTTTGGTTCGTCCCTCGTTGCGCACTGCCCTCCTCGCCTTGCTCGCTAGCCCTTCTTACCATTTCACCTTGGGTTCCCCAGTGCACCCCTCCACCAAACGGTAGCGCCGGCACTCTGTCATTGTATTATGCTAGTCACGGCCATCCAAGGCCTCAACTGACGCCCTTAGTAGAGTAGGCATTTGCCTGTCAGCCCACTAGCCGTGTGCTTGTCTGTGCATCATCCGTTGCGTCTTTATCCCGCTCCATCGCGACTGCCCCCCCCCGACAACACAACTTCACCTTCTCCCCCCCTCCCCGTCCACATTACATGGCACCAGCAATCATGTGCTTTGGACGGAAACCCTCGACTGCGGACCCAGAGTCTACCAAGAAAAATGCCGAAATAGAAAAGTCGCTCCGCACCGACAAGAAGCGGGCGGAGCGCGAGGTCAAGCTGTTGCTGCTCGGTATGCATGTCCCCACCAACCACAAAAGTCCACTTCGATTGAGATCAGCGTCCAGGTGCCGGCGAGAGCGGAAAGTCAACCGTCCTCAAGCAGATGCGAATCATCAATGCTGGTGGTTTCCAGGGCATGGAGCGCAAGACCTGGCGCGCTACCATCTTCAACAACCTCGTTTCCGCCTTCCAGACAATCTTCCAGGCTATGCAAGAGGACGACACCGACTTTGAAGATGAAGACAACATCGTACGTGTCCGCACGCGCACGCGCACGCGCACCCTTCACCCACGTGTTTACTAACCAAATATAGCGCTACTCTGAGATGGTCAACGCTGCGCCCGACATTGGCACCGAAGAGCCCATGCCTGAGGAATTTCTTACAGCTTTCAACTGTCTATGGGCAGACAAGGGTGTGCAGCTCACCATACTCAAGGGCAACCAGTATGCGCTGCACGACAACTTGAACTAGTAAGTCATCTACACGACTTGCGACGCCCATCCACTGACACCCCCGTTAGCTTCTTCCAGGACATCGACCGCCTGTTCCAAAAAGATTTCCTCCCCACAGACCAAGACATTCTGCGCACGCGCTTACGAACCACCGGTATCTCCGAAACCATCTTTGAACTCGGCAACCTCACATACAAAATGGTCGATGTTGGTGGTCAACGGTCAGAGCGCAAAAAGTGGATTCACGTCTTCGACAACGTCCAGGTGGTGCTTTTCCTGGTTGCCATCAGCGGTTACGACCACGTGCTAGTAGAAGACAGAAATGGGGTAGGTCATGGTAATTCGTCCGCCAATGGAGCCCTTGCTAACATATACTAGAACCAAATGCACGAGGCGCTAATGCTCTTCGAGTCTATATCAAACTCCAAATATTTTGAAAAGACTGCCCTCATCCTCTTCCTTAACAAGATCGATTTGTTCGCTGAAAAAATAGCTGGAGGCATGAGCCCAATCAACAAGACTTTCCCCGACTACACCGGCGGGCCCACCGACTTCGAGGCCGGCAAAGAATTCTTCGCCAACAAATTCCGCAATCTCGTTCGCCAGCCAAAGAAGGAAGTCTACGTACACTACACAAACGCGACCGACACCAACTTGCTCAAGATTACAATGGCATCGGTACAGGACATGATTGTCCAGCGCAATCTCAATGCCCTGATACTATAATAATCACAACTGGTCGCCACGCGGAGGGCGGCCTGGACGGCCGTTTACACTACCCCCTGCAGACTGTACACGCGCCGGAGCGAGAGCTACAGTACATGTACGTCTGCCACTAATAGACCCGCCCTACCTAGGAGGGTCACAAAGAGCAGGACCGGACCACAGACAGGTTTTTCAGTGAGTTCCAAGAGAACGACATCCACGGCTCCTTTCTTTTTATACCCCTATATCTTGTCTTGTTTTCTATTCGTCTTCTACCACTGTACGACAATTTTACGATATAATCTCTTGGGTATTGTTAGTTAGCGAGTAAGTGGATTAGCATCTGTAGGCTTGTACAGTATGCAGCTTCCGGGTATAAAGCGTATACCCCCACCGGTCCGTGAGCGGATCATTGGAGGAGCGTCACACAGAAATCATTTCCTTTTGTCCCAGATTGAACTCTCCGGCACACACAATCTTTCTTGCATGCATCAGCGTCTACTTGGGTGGGTTTGTGCTGCTTTTTCTGTTTTGCCAGAGCGTAGCGAAAGGCTTCCCAAAAGCGCGAATCTATACAGATTGACACAAGGATTAGATTGGGGGGCCTGAGAGACCAAGACAGTTGCTAACCTTGCTTTGGTCTGCAGCCAAAGGCGAGCTAGCCTGTTTTGCTGTCACAGCTGCATGTCTGAGCATTACCTACTCACTTGACTACACATGCACCTTCAAACACTAGTATAAAATGCACTCTATGAATACATTGCTCAACTTCTCTATCAGGAAAGTGCCAAATAACCGACCCCCACCAGCTCCCCAGCCTCTCCCAATACAACATCACACTGGAACAATCAATCCCAATTCGTACAGGATCTAACTGCTAGTGTGTCATTCCTCTGTCCTTCACTGACAAAGTCCGTGCACGCTGTATTTACCCGTCAAAGTCTCCTTGCAAGTATGTTTGAATTAAAGCTGGGTCCGCGGAGGCCCTCCAACGTCTGTCCGCCTTTGCGGCGTGGTCCGGTAAGCTAATTACAACCAACGTTCAAGCGGTTAAGCGGCACGACCCGAGCACCAGCTACATAGTTTGAAGCGTTGGCGTGAGACTGGAGCTCGAGCGGTTGGACACTGATGGGTTGTAGCAACGTATGCGACGTTTCTGGCGCCTGTCAAGTTTTGACGGGGTTGGCGGCTATACAAGGGCTATGATATGGTTGGAACACCGCAAAGTGGTGTGATAGGAGGATAAAACAAGCGGCATGGCTGAGCCTGTGAAGAAAGAGCTACTGTACCTAGGCATAGCAATAAGTTGTTTGGGAAGTGGAGTAGTTCATGTCCAAAGGGTGATTCTACTCTATAGGTGCTATTGTGATATTGCGCCGTCAGGTCCTTACCTGGTCTCCACCATGGTGTCTCGGAAGAGCCTGCAGCAGGGCAAACCCAGCCATTCGTAGTAAAAGTTGGGAGAAACACTAATAAGGGAACCAGGTGATATCTCGTATTGTCACGTTGAATAGAATGTGTGCACATGCGTCCCTTGATCATATGTGCAACGAACGTCGGTTCCGACTCGGTATCGTAGTTCCGATGATGTGCCCTCGTGACATGTGCTAGTGCTAGTGCCAATCGGGGAAACATCGGAGCGGTGCAGCCTGCAGCAAGTCCTGATAGCCGGCCGCCGCCTTGAGCCTCATCAACAACACCGTCATACCCGCCCCCTCTACCCGACTGGCCATGTTCTCGCCAGCTGTTGGCAGAGTCGCTCGCTCTGCAAACACCTTCTCGGCTGCGCCTTTTGCCGCGCTAAATGCATGCGCCCGCTCTACGCTGAGCACAAGCAGTGCACCGCAACAACCTTTCCGGCCGAGTCACCAGCGCCGCTACTCGTCGTCCAAGCCGTCGACCCCCGCAAACAACAAGAAGAAGCCCGCCGAGTTAGATCAGAATGCTACAGCAGAACTTCAGGGTGCCGGACAGAAGACAAAGGGGCAGAAGAAGCTGAAACAGCCATCGACTGCGACCTTGGGCAACAATGTGCCTTTTGTGCCGCCGACTAACCACCTCCGGGAAGATGGTGAGATGCAGAAAATACTAATATCCCCCCCATGTGTATACTAATTTGGTGTAGATGTCAAGTTATCGGCCTTCTTTGGTCTCCACCGCCCCATTTCTATTTCGCGCGCGTTTCCCAACTCGACCTCAACCGCCGAATTTGACGCCTTCTTCGACGTAAACCGAGCTAGCCAGGTCGAGAGGATAGAAGCAACCAAGAGTGTACTCACCGGATTCCTTGAGCGCATGCATGCCGAGATTGATGCGCAGGAGGAGCAACGAGCCGATGCGACACAGTCGGAGCAACAGGTATATCACCTTGATGTGCAACCGACACAACACAGCGTAGAGAGTTGGGCAGCTCGTCTCGTTCCCTTTCAGCCGCCGGCGCCACCCGAGCCGTACGACCCCTTGGCAACGGAACCTGAGACTGATTCATACTCGGCTGAAGGTCTCTCAGCTAGCATTAATCAGCGTATAACTGAAGTCACGTTACCTTCAGAAGAGAGCAAACCAAGAAGCTTCCGGCAACACGTTGCAAAACGAAGATATGGAATGTATCTGATTAGTGTGAAGAGGCAAAGGAAGCTCAAGATGAAGAAGCACAAGTACAAGAAGCTTATGAAGAGGACGAGGCTGTTGCGGAGGAAGTTGGATAGGACATAGTGAATGCCTGGTCATGACGTTGTAGAAACTGCAACCTCGGGCCGTAGAGCCGAATGATACGGACTTTGTATACTACAGCCAGGTTGCCAATAACTATCGACGGTCGAACGCGCAAGCGTACACCGGCACAGTGCAGTCCGGGGCCATGCGCCCAGCCTACTCACTACCCCTGGCCCCATTGGGATTCGCTTAACATCAGGTACCATGAACATAGTATGTACTCGACTCATATTTTGACTCCTGGGCATCTTTTCAGTACTATTGGTTATAGCAGTAATGTTTTGGTCGCATTCAGTGCCCCTGCAAGGCCGCGTCTTCTTTCCCAGTACCAGCATCTTGACATCATTGCCGCCCAGTCCCTTGCATTGCGTTTGGATACATGCAGTCAGAAACTGTTTTGTTGTGCATTGCGAAATCTGTTTTTTCCATGGTTCACAGTCAAGCTCCAGAATGTCATGCATTGGTGATCGTCGCTGTCAGAAGGGTGCCTTTGCCGGTGGCTATTGGTACAGCGCCGCGTCGCAAGGTCACATGAAACCCTACCGCGACTGAGGCCGTCACAACCCTACTTCAGGCACCCGGCAACATCGACGCTTCGAGACGCAGGCCCCGCGCAGAAGCCTTAAGGAGACGGACACCAAGGCATACCGAGAGTCGCAGCCCGGCAATCATACGTCCCATCATGCCTAAAGAATGCATGATGCCTTGGCAGGAACGCCCCTCGATCATTCTTTCATCACGTTTTCGCTCACTCCGGTCTGTTCTAGGTGATGGTGGTAGCTGCCACATGGATCTAGGCGCATGGATGAGACATGTGTATGATCCTAGAGGCATCACTTGTCATGGCGGCTAAAGAACAGTGTCTTGGAGTTGAGTGGAGAAAAAAACGGTGCGGAGATATGGTTAACAGACGGGTAGTATATAAGTTGTTGCAACGTTCGCCTCGTATTGAAGGTCAGCAACTTCGACATCATCAAGTCAACAGTAGCATCCAGCAACTTTTCCCTTCGCTTTCTCAGCACTCTTTACATTCATTCGCCCAGGTTGGCATTTATTTTTAAATTTTTACAACACCCAATCAAGAGCTAGTTCTCTCGTTGTTTGTCCTTCCTGTCTCCCCCAGTTCACACCGTATTACGACCGATAAAGATTAACTTTGTACCCTTACACGATTACCCTTTTTGGAAAATACACCCGTAAATCATCCAACATGGTCTCCAAGGTTTTCATCATCGCGGCTGTCATTGCCTACGTTGAGGCTCGTTTCGGACAGGAGCAAGTCCCTATTGCGGCCATCAGCAGTGTTCAGGGTGGTGCAGGCGGCGCTGCTGCTACTATTGCAGGAGCTGCTATTTCTGACTTGCTTGGTGCAGCAAACTCTTGCGACAAGGTATGTACATGCCTATCTTTCGTTTTTTTTTTGAATATTGTACTAACAAACATCCAGCTCGTTCGTGCTGACCAAATCTTCACTGAGCTCGGTGGTGGTGCTGATGCCCTCGCTGCTGCCATTGGCATGGTAACAGCAGAGAAGAACACCAACCCTTTCGCCAACGGCAACGTTCAGAATGTCTGTGGTGATGCCTCACTTCCTGTTACCCCCGAGCTCCGTGGTATCACTCCTCTTATTGACCCTGCTGTCGATGTCAATGGCGATGCCGCCGCTCTTAGCGCCAGCTCTGCTGCTAACCCCCTTGCCGCTGATGGACTGAGTGTGTTTGATCTCATGGATCAGGCTGGACTTGGCGACTTGGTTGTCAGCCAAGCTTCTGCTGGTGGTGCGGGTGGCGCCGCTGCAGGAGGTGCTGCCGCTGCAGGAAACAACAATAACGCAGCTGCTGGCAATAACAACAACAATGCCAATGCTGGCAACAACAACAACAACAATGCCAATGCTGACAACCAAGCTGCCACTGGTAATGGAAACGCTGCCACTGGTAATGGAAACGCTGCCACTGGTAATGGAAACGCTGCCACTGGTAATGGAAACGCTGCCACTGGTAATGGAAACGCTGCTACTGGTAATGGAAATGCTGCCACCGACAACAACAACCAGCAGAACAACCAGCAGAACAACCAGCAGAACAACCAGCAGAACAACCAGCAGAACAACCAGCAGAACAACAATAACAACAACCAGCAGAATAACAACAACAACAACAACAACAACAACCAGGATGCCGCAAACGACAACAACGCCGGCGCCGGTGCCAATGCCGGCGCGGGAGCCGCAGCCGGCGGCGCAGACTTCGGTCTCTGCACACCCACCATCACCTTCCAAGGCGGGGAGAACGGACGCCCGGCCGACGAATTCACCTTCCAAATCGCGGACCCTGTTGCGCGCGGCGGCCAGGGTGAAGCCCTCAACCCCGACATCATCACAAACGCGCTATGCAACCAGCTCACCAACGTCTGCGAGGCCAACGACGCCGCCGTTGCCCAGTGCGAGAGCGCTGCTGCCGCTGTCCAGGGTGGAACTCGTAACAAGGCGCTTGCGGATCAGTTCAACACGCTTATTGGATTCCCTGGTGCGGTTACCAACCCTGATGGTGGACCAGAGGATGTTGCTGCTGCTAAGAGGGCTATGCGTAGGGGTTTGAGGTTGTAAGTTATATGGGGAAGTTCGGGACCAGATGGTTTGAAACCATAGTGGGGTTCTTGGGAAGGGAGGAGGAGGAGCTGACAGGGGTGGGTGTTGGTCTTTTCTTTTGTTGAGGAGTGGAGACTGAGATGCTACTGTTGCTGGACTTGATGAAGTTGCTCACTCCATCATCTAAAAAATGTACTTTTATACGTTTTTTTCTTTCGATTCTTACCTCTTTCGGTACACATGGTATATGTGTGTGCTGCGCTTTATATCACCCTATACAATACATGTTTTGTCTTGCAATTCTTCTCTCTGTGCCAGTGTCTTGTGAAAAAAAATTAGTCTGTTCCTTATTTATCGGTCAATTCAGTACCTTGGTCTATTATGAAATCCTCTTCCCCCCCCTTTTTTTCCCTTCTTTTCTGAAATATCCCACCGTCAGGAAACCATAATCACCCCAAGTGAAGAATCGATTAACGCAATTCCAACTCCCACTTTTCTTCTTTTTCCCCCATTATACCGCATCCCACCTTCTCCATGCCTCAATCTCTTCAAGTCCCTCCTACCTGTTCCCCCACAGACCTCCGGGGAAAAAAACCGAAGACTATAAATACCCTGTCAATAACTCTATCCGGTTTTTCACTCGACTCTCCATACCACCCCCCCCTAAAGGCGATACCGAGTCCCACCCTTTTATCTCCGAGAAAAAAAAACCCCTTGCCTCATTTAAATAACCATCGTATACCTCTGCACTCGGACCACAAATCACCCAAGAAATGACAAGAGGAATGAAAGAAAAAATAAATAAATAAGGGGGGAATTGGTACGATGATTAAAAGTTGATATATTGAAAGTTGTATTTTAATGTAGATAAATTGAAATATATATCTTTTTTTTTATCTCAGGAAAAAAAAGAGAGAGAGAGAGAGAATGGCAGAGTACATCACCCCCCACCACCACCAACTTGCTGGAGCTGGGTAGCGAGAAAGAGAAAAAAATGTGTGATGTAGATGTATTTGAGTTGGTGATATGGGGTGGATTTGGGAGGGCTCTGAGCGGTTGGGGGGGTTGGTGGAAGGGCGGAGTGAGATGAATATTGGTGTTCGTGGTCGCTTCTCCTAGTTGTGTGAAGATGTCTGTGGGAAGAGATTCAATCTCATTGTATGTGTTTGATCGTCATCATTAAAATAAGTTTTTTTTCTCTCTCGCCAAGTGGCTTGTTGCTGATGTTTTTTTTATTGGTTCAATTGGGTAAGTTGTGTGTTTGCGAGTTTTGCCTAGGTGTATTGTGCTCTTTTGTGAATGGTATACTATGATTTGGAGTAAGTTCCAATGCTTCGTCTTTTTTTTAAATAGAGATACAAATAGCTCTGTGTATCTCAATGGCTAGTTGTACGCATGAATACCTACTGGTTGTCATTGTTGTTTGTATCGAACATATACTTTTCGGGACACTGCAAAGATGTGCAGAATATATTGTGAATATACAAAAATAAATTACGTTAGCTGCTGGCATTCTTGGGCTATTCCTTGTACTTGTGTCCTCGACATTTTCTTTTACACGAGGATTACTCTGTATTGCCCTCTTTTCGACTTTGGTCCTGTCGATACCAGTAAGTGAGTGCCTGATATCCCACGAACGACGGAAGCTGATACACAGTGGGATGGACTCGTATTATGGAACAATGTCTACTACGTCATGTCAAATTTTGGCAAAGTTCGCTTTCAGTACCTTACTGAGCAGTGATGGTTCGCAAGACATGCGGGCGAGTTCTGAGCACTTTCGGCCAAATGGTCAGTGCGGAACACGATGTGGATGCACCGCAGTGGTGCCGAAAAGGAGAGAGATAACAGCAAATGTTTTCGTGATGCAAATGGCTGGACGATGGGGCCCTGCAAAGGGACCGGAGCACTTGATCATTAAGAGCCGTCGCTATTCCAGCGTTGAAATTGGTGATAAGGCTAGTGCGCTGGCCACAAGACTTCGGGGTTATTTTAGTACGCCCAAGCCTTGGGGTTGCGGGGATCGGAATGATGCGTGTCATGAATATGAGGCGAAATGCCATGCCTGATGAGATAAGTACTCCTAGGGAAACTATGTGTAGTCCACAGCAAGCGAGACAGGCTTATGATTTAATGTACACACGAATTGTGAACCAGGAAGCCTTGGTACTACTAAGTACACCTGCATAAAGATAGATAGTGGGTCTATGCGCAAAAGGGTCTCTTGTTGTTTTTCCCCAGGCCAACCTGGTAAATGCACTTTCAGCTGAGCTTAGAGCGCCCGCAGCCCGAAGGGAACTTGGAGATCCGATTGAGTGCAATCTATCGCCCTTTATTAATTAGGATCGTCATCTGCCTCTCCCACGTGGCTTTTTGCCGTCCTGTGCTTCTGGACCCCACGGCAACAATTTGCGACCCGTTGCTCTTGTGAGAAACTTTCTTGTTCGCAGTACCAACATGGTATTATGAGCGAGACCAACAGTTCTATTTTGAGTTAAAGTACTTGGGCTAGCAGGGCACTAACCAGGTCATTGCGCCAATCATAGCTATATTTGACTTGGAATATATAGGCATAATACTCGGAAAAACATAAGGTAAATACAGACAGGCCATGCTATGCAAAGTTTGTTCATTGGCAATACACAGGGACGTAGCGTCGACTGTACATACCCTTTCTTGTGTGCTTGTCCAATGAACTTGCATCATCCCAGTAAGACGCAGATTTCCAAGCAGGGATATCGCTACCAGGTACAAACACCCTTCACTTGCTGGAAACTGTAGCAGTCTGACAACGCGATAGGAAAAAATGTTGACCAAAACTTGCGCCGCCATAACAGTACAGCGAGATTCAATACTTTAATACCAACAATTTACCCTTGACAGTGTTGAGGAGTACCACATGATTACCAATGCCAGCATTTTCTACATGAAACGATGTCGTATACGTTTTGTTGCACTATTATTTATAGCGATTTGGAAGCAGCGTTCTCAGCTGTTGTTACAACCCTGTGTTTTGGCCGGCTTTGTCGCCGTGCACTGAGGAGTACGTATGTAAGTAGTGCGACTCTTTCGAGCTTTGAGCATGCCATCCCCGCCACCCAAGCCTATAGACCAGTCGTTCAGTTATAGAAAAGGCGTGTTTGGACATTTTAGAGTTCGGGTAGATGAACATGGAGTTTCCGCGTGAGAGAACCGTGTAATGCTTTGATCTCCATCTGGACTTGCGTAAGCGCTAGGCACTTGTTTTGCCTCACAAAATCGCTTGCGGGTCGCACCATGTGTGAGGCTACTCTCATACGAGCTGTTTAGCTAATGGTCAGATCAGTCCATTCTGACGACGACGAATATAGTTGTTACATACGAGAATGGCTATGGTGGTGTTTCTACGCTACCACACTGCTGAGACGGCTATATATCAAGAGACCGAGGTATCAGCAGCGTGCTGAGGCGCCTTTGTCATGGAGAGAATACAATATATTACAATCCAAGTCTGGCCGACTAGCGTCGAGGAAGGTGTAGCGGCGCCCCGGTTGAGTGGTGCCCGCGTTTATTCTTTCGAGAAAACCCTCTCAATCAGCATAGCGACACGCCATTCAATACCCCAAGACTGTATACCAATCTATTTACCCCATGTTTGTCGCCACATCTGAGTGTGTTGCTGGTAGCGCCAAGTGCCGCGCTGAAACCCGGGTTCTAAGAACGATACCCGAGAGGATGACGTACAAGCTCGGACCGGGCCCGGCTTTCCCTCTTGTAGGATTTTGAGCCATGTCATGTTTGCTTGGCACGTGATGGCTTGAAACAAAGCCTCCCTCTTCCGTCGTTCGTGGTTTGTCGAATCCGTAGTCATCGCCGTCAGAGACTCCCGACAGCAGGGTCTGCCCGCTGGGTACGCCTGTATTTCTCAAACGGCATAACTGCGGGTTTTTCCTTTGGGTACTTCCCCCCCCCCTCCCGCGGCACCAACTTGGCTGCTGACAAGTTGCGTCAATCTAACTCGACTGTACCCGTGCAGCCGCCTTGCAGGGATACGAGAAGAAGGAAATTCTCCGCCAGTAACTATAAGCTTACCATACCTATACGACGCCCTGCAGGAGTTCTGTTTGGATCGAGGACTACACACTTGTGGTAAATCGAGCGACGAATTGCATCGAGCGTTCCGAAACTGCCACAGGCCTACATACGAGAGGCGCGTGGCATCTGTCTCAGATTCCATCGTGTTCGGCGATTCATGAATCGACCCACCGCTTAAACAAACACGACATGGATCAGCCTGTTCACTCCTCGGTTGGACTTGACTGTGGGCTTTCCGCGTCAGTTCCCCCCTCTAGAAGCCGGCAGGAACGAGCAAGACTTGATTATGGCTAGCAAGCCATATGAAATTCCCCAGGATCTAACGGAAACAAGACCGTTATTGTGCAACGGCCCCGGTGACTTGACCATTACTGGACTGGTGGTTCCACCAATCGTCCTGTGGGTCGGGACCTCATTTCACGTTTTCTGGGTCTGGAATCCCCGGCATATTGGTGAGCCATGCGAGGGAGACAGCCTGAAGATAACTAGAGCATCACAGGTCCTCGCGCCAGACCGAGCGGGGGGGGTTTGAATCATCTCGAGCCTGGCCCAGCTCCAATCCTACGCGACGATTCTGTCCCTTCCTTTGTCCACCAACCACCCCGGTCCTGTCTATTCCACCTGCAGCGCACCGGAAGATTTCGTTCTCTCATCCGCTCGTTCATATTTTCTTTTAAACTTTCTTGGTCTGCACTTACTTTTACACTCTTTTCGACTCCAGGCGCCCCGTGTAGTACGTCGGTTGCTGTCCCAACCGACATGACAAGATGATCTCCCCTAGAAAACACGATGGTGCGCAACACGGCTATGTGGATCCAGCAGTCCAACTCAATGCCGGACTTTGGACACTCTTTGCCGGCGCAACTGCTTTCTTGGCTATGAGGATATGGATCAAAGTTACTCGTCGACATGGTTTGTGGTGGGATGACCACATTCTCCTCGTTTCATGGGTGAGTAGCCATGTGCGCGTTAAGGAGTGACTGCCCAAATGCTGATTGTGTTGTAGGTGATACTAGCTGCCAACAACTCCATCATTACTCTTGAATACGCAACTGGTTATGTCCAAGCCACCTGGGATGATCGCATGCACATACTCATCAACATCACTTCATGCGGTACTCTTATCAACCAATCGCTTACCAAGACGGCGTTTGCAGTCACTCTGCTGAAGCTAACCAAGAACTGGGGAAGATGGATCCTCTGGTTCTGTATCGTTTCTATGAACTCGTACATGATCGCAAAAGTTATCTTGCAATGGGCAAAGGTCTGCGGAAAGCCATCCTACGACGTATGGTATCGTCTCGACATCTGCCTCGAGCCAAAATTCAGGGATGATTTCAAAGAAGGTGGCAACGTCTACAATATTATCATGGATTTCGTCCTGGCTGTCTTCCCATGGGTCATTACCTGGAACCTCGACATGCGAAGGGTTGAGAAGATTGGTCTTTGTGTTGCCATGAGTTTGGTATGATATACGCGCTTTTTGGACCCTGGTTCATCTTTATATCAACATCGCTAACAACAATCAGGGTATGGTTGTCGCTGTCATATCAGCTGTCCGCACGGGCTGGAAGGACGAGGGTAACCAGAAAGACGAATGGTACTTTTGGCGCAACGCCCACTCTAACATCTGGTACTCATCGGAGATTGTCGGCACCATCATCGTTCAATGTATTCCCGTCCTACGCCCTCTCATTCGCGACATCAAAACCTCTCTCACTTCAAAGAAACTCGCATCATCTGGAGATGAGTTGACCAGGCGCAGCAGGTACGTTGCAACAAAGGTGGCGTGATGACCCATGTTCCTAACGGGAGCCCTCGGAACTATTCCACTCCACTTTAACTTTATCTTCATCTATATCCTCGAACCGTTGCTAACGTTATCACCGCAGAGGCCCATCTATCTTCGGCTTCGGATTCGGCCCGGGCCCAACCATTGGCACAAAATCATCCCACAAAGCACACATCTACTCCGACGCACGCACTACCTTGAACGACACAAACAGCGACCCTGCCCCCGACTCGTGGGACACTCAAGGCATCTTTCAGAAAAGGGAATTCGAGCTCACCACCATGGAAGTTAAAGCCCAAAGGGGACCAGAATTGGTGTGAAAGCTTGTCTTTCCTTCTTTCGGCGTAGTCATTAGGATATTTGTTTTATTATTATTATTTTTTAGAAAAAAACACGGTCAGATTAGAATACACTGCTTCGCGGCAAAGGAAAAGAAATGACGTGCTCGCATGCTTACAAGTGCCAAGTGAGCATGGCAGGAGAACCAATGCAGCCTTGGCACATGCAGCCTTGGCTAAGACGAGTCGCGAGCAGAGAAAGGGATGACTGAAGGATGGAGAGAGAGAGTAAGAAGAGAGGGTGAGCAAGAGAGAGAGAAAGAGGGAGAGAGATATATATATGGAGCGATCAGCTTTTTCTCATCGCCGCCCATACAGTAGTACACTTGGACGAACCTGCGGTTCAGTCCCGCAGTTCCCCCCCTTCCTTCCTTCCTTCCCCTCCCTCCGCGTCCTCAGCACACTGGCTGGCTGTAGCAAGACAAGTAGAATTTGTCTTGTAGACGGAGGGATCTTTTTTTGGTCACATTTTCAAGCGAAAGCAATAGATAACACAACGTGTACATACCAACGGCCTTTATTTTTAAAACAGATAGACAGATTCATCTTAATACAATATAAAACCGAGGGTGGGGGTTTTTTGCCAGAAACACTTGTATATTGTCTCCTTTCACACATACACACACACATACTCTCTCTCTCTCTCTTTCTCTCTCTTTCTCTCTCTCTCTCTCTCACCATTCAAATTCGAATAGACTAGACTGGACGGGAACTTTGAAATGTTTACCGTATACTCCTCACCAACTCCCTCAAATCCCCACCTTCAACCCACTTCTCCTCGCCTCCGCCTCCAACACCCAGTCCGCCGCCTCCGCCACCACTAACACCCCACCCTTCGCCTACATCGCCGACTACGCGCGCGGGCCGGCCGCCGATGACAGAGCCAGAAGCGATGACCATATTTGCAGGTACAACCGTATGAGGCAGTATCTTTACATTCTCCTTGATAATGACAAACGGACCAATGGTGCAGTTATTCCCAATGTGCACGTGAGAGGAGATGGATATGGCTTGGATAGTCGAATTAGGTCCTACTACGTTGTCAGATTCAAATACCTGCCCCCCCCCTTTTTTTTTTCTTGTACTCCTCCATCTTAGAGATGAAAATCCACGACGATTCTGCTTTTTGCTCCACACCCAGCCCACCTCGACCAAAATAGTAAAAAGACTGAGATAATGGGGGAGGGAAGGGAGAAGGGGAAAACGTACCAACAAAAACATTATCCCCAATCTTCATCGGATAGTAATGTACCTGGCCCCTACTAATTCTACTGGGGGGCTTAATCACGCTGCCTTGGCTAATCACCGTACACCGCCCGATGCTGATGCTCGTCGGTGTCACGTCCTTACCCGACTGCGAGGGCGCACTGCGTGTCGGGTGCAGGTCGCCGCGGAGTTGCACATCGGCCATGATGACGGTGCGGCCGCCAAGTGTGATGTTGGCTGTGCCCGTTATGGCGCTGCGGCGGGAGACTTTGTTGCCTGAGTCCTGGGGGTGGGGGGATTAGAAGGGGCGGCATGGTGGGGCTGGGGAGGTGAGAGGATGGGGTGGTTGGGATAGCTGATAGGAAGGGAAATGGGTTTGATTGTTCTTTGGGAGAAGAAAATGGGTGATATTGTGGAAGGTGCTGTGGTGGTGTAGACATGTCCATGGGGCTAGGTTCAGACGCACCGTCTCGATGTACTCGCCCTTGGGCGCCGCTTTCCGCGCCGCTGGCCTTGACATGTTGTTGTTGTTTTTTATGCAAGATACTGCCTGGATAATGTATTATATATCTTTCTACCGGAGTTGGCAATCAACGTTGACTTTTGTTTGTGTGTCGCTGCTCGAGTTGTGTCGTGGTTTTTAGATCAACAACGATTGTACGCGGAAGGTGCACGCGATCCAAGCTTCGGTGCTCAGCCAATCAGTGCGTCGCGCACCATCATCTGAGGTAAGTTTGCTCAAACGGTAGGACTCAAACATTCTATGGTTCTCTGGGCAGAGAGGAGCACTAGGCACGGATAATACCTAAGAATATGTAACAGACCACCCAGGATAGCAAAACATGTGACGAATTTGTGTTAATTTTTGGCAAAGGCATCTTGGTTCTGTCTACTGTCTGAATACGGATATGGCGACGTCTACCACAAGTCCAGTTCCTTTGATCAGCGTAGCTAACAAATAAGATTCAGGCTGTGGTAACCAAACGAAAGGCTGTATTATGTAATGATGTTTGTGAAAATTGACGACTGTGATTTAGCAAGCGGATGTTAATGTCATTAACAAAGGATAATTTGCCCAAACAGTTCATATTCTCAAGAAACAGCAACGCTATGAGAGGAAAAAAGTTTCATTCAATTCGTGCATCAAGTCACTAGACTGCGTACATCCATAACACTTTTTTTGGGCCGTGAGTTCCCCATTTGCGCCAACCCACTCCGATAGCCCGGTTTCCTTACATAAATATAGGTGAGTCAAGGAATATGTCGTAACATCGTCCCTTCTTTCGAATATGCGCAGTAAATTGCCAGTCTCATAAGAGAGAGGTCTGCGGACCTAGCCGAGATTGCCTCATGTATGGAAACCTTTATACAAAAAGAACCCTAATACGTAACCTGTGAGTTGTGAAAACGGAACGCTCTTGCATTCCTTCCAAACGCCTGCTGATAAAAAAAAAGTGAACAGTGCTTGTGATGGTTGGATATGACATCGAAAATAGGTTGCCTTGACCTAGTTCGTCTGTACATCTGAGAAAATCCATATCAAAGCCATGTCTTTGAGTTTGGTATTTTGTTTTGTTGGCGAAGCTTCGGAAGCGCCGCTGCCGAGCGCAAAGGATTAAAAATGTCGTAGAAGAAGACTCTGAAGATAAGTGCTGGGGTCGCAAAATGATCCTCTTGGAGTCGCTACACACTGTGCGGCAGAAATGCGAAGACGGGTAACAAGAACAGTCACCGGGGGAATCCCGTGTCTTGTAGTAGTGTACAGGTTCGGTGACAACTGGTATTTACTGAATGGTAGAGTTTTCCGCACGTTGGCTGATATGGTGAGCGTGTGCTTCAAGAGCACGTGCTTGGATATGAGTGACTGCGAACGCATTAGTGCTGATATATACGGGGCTTGATATTTACTCACCAGGCCAGACAACTGACTTGGACAGCATATAGGCCGTCACCATCAGTAACTTGGTACCATAGCCGCAGTGTCCCAAGTTTGAAAGACCGCCTAGCATCGGCATATTGTTTGAGGAGATATCGTAGGCCAGCTTCATATCTGCGTGATGAAGAATGTCTGCAATTTTCTGTAACAGCTTCACATCTTCCTCTTCGAGTAGCAAGATGGCTGGTACTTCTGAGAAATTGACTTCATCTCTGCCCAACACTCCAAGATAGCGTCCGACACGGTCTTGAAGGGTAGCAACCCATTCGGCTAGGACCTGTGCACAGTCGAATGTGCACAATGCAGAAGAATTGGGCAATTCCCTAGCTGTGAAATCGGCGAATGAGGAGTTCAGCTTATGCGCCATGGAGAGAGAGTCGGCGGCATAGAAGGCAGCCTTGCGGAGATGCCTCTCGCGTTTTGAAGAAGCACTGTTGGGAAGGCCATTGCCACTGTTTCCGGGGCTAATTTGGTCTTGCGAGTTCATTTGGCCCGGAGAAGCCGACTGACTTAGGTCCATAGAAGATGCCCGTTCAGGTGAATCTTCCGTTTGACCTACAACATCAACACCTCTAGCCAACTCATTTGCCATGCCATCAAAATCACGTTGCCACAGAAGCTCCTTTGCTCGACCAAGATTTACAAAAAGCCTCACATAGGCAAGGTCCAGCAGCGGTATGCAATCAGCAGACAAAGGCCCAAAGGGGCTCGGTCGCTCGATGCTGTGGTTTGGATTGGCTCTCCAAGCAACTTGCCAAGCCTTGAGAGCAGGTTCAACTTGCGCATGCATAGCTTCTGTTTCATGAGCCTTCCACAAGCGACCGTTGTGTCTATTCCTCGTCTCCCAAATATAGACGTGCATCGCGTTTATCAGCACGTAGCAACCGAAAGTGCTAGGCCGAATATCGCTCTCAGAAAGGGTGTTGACAGTTTGGCCTCCTGAAAAGGCATTTGGGTAGGCATTGCGCATTCTTGAAGTTGATTGTCGTGTACTAGCTTCAAGAAGGTATGTCATTGCGGTAATGAAGGACAAGCCCCGAGTTTGCGCAAGCATCGGCCCCCCCATTGCTACCCATGCTTGAGGGTTGTCGACGGACCAGAGATCCTCTTCACAAGGGAGATCTAGATGAATCTCCGAGTTCAGAATTCGAGGTGAGTGTGCGTATGCCGAAACAAGCAAGCTCGACATTGAGAAGATGGCGAAGTAGGTTCGCTTGCGCTCTTCAGCCTTCTTCCATTGTATCCATTGTGTGTGCTCATCGACAGTATCCTTTTGCTGATCAAGAGACGGATTCGAGTCATCCGACATGTTGAAATCCCCATTGGTATTACTTGGGGGGCTGGGCATAGTTTGCTCTGGAGGAGTGGGCTTGTCCAAGCCTGCAGCTTTTGCCAAGCTCACGAGGGCGGCACAATGTGTGCTTGCGACCTCTGCAGCCTGTCGGTCGCCACAGTTGAGTCCAAAGATGAGATTGAGTAGCATAGCCTGGACCAGCCACAAGGGTGGTTTGTTGATGTTATCATTGGCAGCACTAGGACCATTGACAGCGGATAAACCGGCTTTGCGGCGCTCGTCAAGATAGAAGAGAATCAGCTTCTTCGCTGCCTCGAACAAGTCTTTGGCTGTGTTTTGCTCAAATTCGTAGAGGGCGCCAATTGCGGCCATTGCAAGGATCAAACAACCACCTCCCCCAACCATGGTGTCTTGATTGAATGTGCCAGAAGTGCGAAGCTGATATGTGTATGCTGGGGTATCGAAAGATAGTGTTGGAATATGAAGAAAAGGCATGTGGGGATGAAAGTATTGTATGTATGCGTTTACGTAGCGTTGAATGTCGAAAGTACTGGGCAGTAGGCCAGCCAGATTTGAATGCTTGTTGGTCCCGTTCGAGGACAGAGGAGAGCTGATGGCTGGCTGCGAGAACCTCCGTTGAGGTATTTGGCCATAGCCCATAGCTTGACTCAAGTTATGCATCAAAGCTTGCCGTGTAGACTCTGTGATTGTTTCAGTGGAAAATGAGGAAACGGAGCTGTGCCCTGCGCTGCCATTGATAGAGGATGATGATATGCTGTTGGCATCAGAAGCGAATGTCATGGGCGTCTGAAAATACTGGTTCGGCATACCGGGTATTCCAGCTGAAGGGCTCATGGCCGCTAAAGGAGGCGGTGTAGAGGTGTAGAAATCATTCTGAACACCCTGATCGCCAAGTTCCTGCGAGGTGCCAGTGTTCATCATGAGCTCAGGAAAGACTGGAGCCATGGCGTCGAGAGAGAAGGCTGTGGTGTCAATGCTAGTATGGGTCACCAGGGGGTTGTGCCACATGGCTGCCGAGTTTGGCTGGCTGGAGCCATCTAGCATCATGTCATGGAAGGCACCTTGGCTCGCAGTACTTATCGCTGATGGTGATGAGCCATCCAATGCCGACTCGTTTGCCCCCGAAAACATCATGGAATTGTCCATACCCATGCCCCAGCCAAAATCGTCCTCCTCGATCGGGTTGTTCCCAGCAAACGGGTTTGCAAATCTTTTAAAGGGTGATGCGGGGATTCCGACACTGGCATTGAAATGATGTAACTGATTGGGGTTAATGGTAGAGGAAGTCGATGTCCCAAAGAACTTTTCAAGTTCACGGTCATCAGGTCCAGTCATGCCCGGGATCGGTGCTGTGCGAAGGCCTCCACCCATGCCAAATCCAACATGGGTGTCTAGTCTCGGCAGAGGCTGAGCTTGTCCGTGGTTGCCCATGGACGTGGACATGCCCCGGTAGTCAAACTGACTGATACCAGAAAGGCTTGAGTGATGTGAGTGGCCAGGAACACCTCCCCTGTTTACCGATACCGAAGATGCGAGGAAGCTGCTGAACGAGTTGGGATCGATGTGACTGATGGTATTGGCGCGCGGCCTCATAGTCTTTGCGACGGCGCCACCAGCGTTGCTCGATACCGAGTTTTTGCGTACTCGGGCAGTAGCGTTGGTTGGGAGGCCCGTCGTGCTTTCCCTACGTCCAGTGCGGGGGCGGGCAGAAGTCGCGCCCTGCTGATGGAGCTTTTGTTGATGGCGCAGGAGCAGGTCGCGCCGTGCAAAGCATCTTGTGCATTGCGGGCACTCGAATGGCTTTTCTTTTGTATGTGATCGCTCGTGTCTCTTCAAATGTTCTAGTCGCGCAAAGGAACGCGTGCATGTTGTGCAGATGTGAGGCCGGGGCTTGTCGTTCTTGGGTGGAGGAAACGAGTGGACGGTGGTGGGCGGGGAGGCTTCGGGTTTCACGGTAGATGTGGAAGCTGTAATTAGCAGTTGCGGTTAGCTCTCGGCGGTGTAGAATTTGTACACTTCTTGTACTAACAATTACTGCTGTTGTTGCCAGAGCTGTTGGAGTCATCGCTCGGCGTGTTCGTGGAGCCCGGCAGGCTCGTGCTCTCGACGTTGGTCATGGTCGTTCCGTGTACGGAGCTGGTACAACCGAGCAACACAATAGCTCACCACAGCACAGTTGTTCCGGCAAGCTTGATGGTAGGCAGTTAGTACGCTGAGCAGGCCAGTCCCGACTCAACGTGCCTCAAAGCCAGGTTTGAGTGTTAATGCAACGATGACCGAAGCTGAGTGGAGCTCGTGGAGCTTGTGTGGGCGGCACGGTCGCCGACTGACTAGAGTAACAGCTTGCAAACACGGCGGCTGCAAGAACACAAGAAGATCAGCAGACGGTACACAAAGGCAACGGAGCAGATGCAAGATACCTCGTCAAGCTTCCGGCAAGATACGGAATGTGGTCGAGCTGCTTAGAGCTCTGAGACACAAAGGAGAGGAAGACGAGTGATGGCAGGAAGCCAGTTGCAAAGTTGAGATATGCCAGGATAGAATTGGGCCTTGGGAATAGCAATATTCGTGGATAGCCAAGGTCAATTGCGAGAACAGGAGAGAGGGGGAGAGAGAGAAAGAAGACGGTCGAGGATGGTGGGGGAAGAGTGGTTGGGGTAACGGGGCGCAAGCAGAGCAAGGCTAAGTTGGCCGAAAAGAAGATGTAAGGAGGCGATGGGTTGGCTGAAGCTTGGCCGGTCCGTACATAGGTCGGCTGTAGAGGAACAACGTCGCTGGACGTGGTGGTGGTGGTAGTGGTGGTGGCGTGAGTTGACGGGGGGGAGCAAAGAAGGGCGGCGCTGGCAAGGGAGAGTAGGCGAGTGGTAGCGGGCAGTGCACGAGGGTCCAGCGTTGATGTAAGGGTGCGTGAGAGAGTGAGAGGGCTCGCAGAGGACAGAGGGCTGGAGGGCGCGCAGGCGGGTTTGTGCTGGTAGGGCCCAAAAGGCTAGATTACAACGCGGACACAAGCTTGGGACCCGAGGAGAGCAATTGGGCGAGCTGGGGGCGATTGGCCGGGCGCGGGTGACAGGTAGAGGCGCCGAGTCTGGGGAATTGAGCACAGGCCAGCGTTCGTGGGACGGGGGGCAAGGGGGGGAGGGGGGAGGGTAAATTGACGAGGGAAGAAACGAAGGCGAGGACGATGGCGAGGGCAACGAGGGCGACGAGAGCAAGAAGAGACAGCGGGCGGTGCAATGTCACTTGGACTTGGGAGGGCTGGAAGCTATGGGCGTCGGCAGCAACGAGGCAGGCGGCATTATAGTACAGTAGGCCGTGGTAAGCATCAGCGCAGAGGGTACGGCGCGCGCAGGCTAAGCGGGCAGCGTGCCATGCAACTGGCCAGCGGCGCCAGGAGGTCGTTGGACGGGCCCTGCAAGCATCAGGGCTCCTACATACAGGACAGGACATATGCAGTGGATCCCCCAGCAAACGGCGTTTCTGCCGCAGGGGCCTGGTCCGGAGTGCCTCCGCCGCCCACTCGTACAGCCTCCTGCTGTCTCCTGCCCGCCTCGATGGGCAGTGATGTGCGGATGCGATCAGCAGCACGGCCCCGACAAGTCGCCTTTTGGACCTTTCCTGCCGCTTGGCACCGACAGCAAGTATGCATGGCCTGCGCCGCGGGTCGTCCATTGCTGCGGGCTCGGTTCGGATGTATGTATTCGATATATATACTGTAACTATGTATGTATGTATGTACGCATCTCGCTGGAAACATACATGTATGTATGTACTGTATGTATTGTGGTGGAGTGCCCTCGCTCGCTCGGGTTCATCTCGCCTGCGACGACAATAAATTGGCCGCGTCCTACAAGAGGCCGGCGGCATATTGCCCATCCCATGTCCTCCTGTACATGTGTAGCAGCATCGGTCTCTGCCGAAGCCAGCCAGACCACTCTTGTGCTGGGAGTTGCCTGTTGGCAGAATACCCATTGCTGAGATGCGAGTTTCAAGAGCCTGTCAGCGAGCCAGGCGGGCGACGGGTCTTGCATATACGCGACCCACGTCTCTACTGCCGTCCAGCGCCTAGCCATGGCGACGGGCAGCGACCTGACAGCACGCTACGCTGGGTGACGCCAGCGCTCGAGACTTGGGGGGGGTGCAAGACGGACAGCCGCGTAGGCTGACATCGGTGAGACGTGGCTGCGACTGCGACTGCGACTGCGACTACGACTCCTCCCGCACTCTTCCCCAGGAATTCGAGGTCAAGCCTGCAGCGCTCGGACGACGGCAGCGATTTGCGCTAGCCCGTTACGGCAACATCTGGGGTAAAGTGACCGCTAGCGCCGCGACTAGCGCATGGCATGGGTCCCATGGGCCGCCTGAACCTCCGGCCACTCATGGCGCCGCATGACCACGGGCTGCACGCGCGCCCACTGCCTGGCGCCGTCCTCCTTCCACCACGCCCTCCCTACCTGCTACCCCCATTACGCGGGCATGCCTCTGCACCTGACCTTGGGCTGGCCCGGACCCTGACGTCCTGCGCCTGTCCTTGCCCGCCGTGCCCGCCGTGCCCGCTAGCCCCCATTGCGACCGCGCCCTCTCCCAGTAGGCCAATGTACTGACGCTTCACACCCACCTACCTCCATACCGTACATGTGCACATGGTACATGTCTGCTCTCCCTTCCTGTACGCTGCGCCCGACCTCCCACACCCCGTTACCCATGACGGCATCTTGCGGCTGCCCTCGCCTGCCCCCCTAGGCTCCCTTTGGCCTAATCCCGAAGCTACAGCCCCGGGTAGCCATGTCGCCGTTGCAATTCACTCTTGTCGATGCTGCAGAGCCCTACCCAGCCTCGCCCTCTGACGTTGCATCGCACCCAGTGGCAATCGACTCGGCCTCGCTCGTGGCAGATCTGCACCCGACAGCGCCCTGGTGGAGTAGCCCGACTACCGTGGCGAAGCCATCTACGTCAATCGAAGCATTGTAGAAGCAGAAGAAACAGGCCTGGCGGAGCGTGAACTGCTGCATGCGCAAGCAATGCCAGCCTTGCACTTGTCCAGCGTCGGATGCTGATCGTCGCTAGCCGTCCAAGACCACGTGATCTTCCGTCTCGGACTCCACATGCCCCTCGATCCACACTCACATCCTTTATGTTTACTAAGTCCTTACATACCTACTGGCCTCTACTTACTTAGCACACGCCCCTGCGCCTCCTTGCAACGCCCCCCCCCCCCNCCCCCCCCCCCCAGCCTCGATCCGTCATTCACTTCTCTAGCCATATCCTGAGCGAGCTTGCAGGACGCAAAGTCCACTGGCCCACACAACACCCTGGCAGCGACAATGCAACTTGGTTCGCCTAAGCAAAGTGATACCATTGCAGCCCACACTAATGGCCGCGCTACCATTGGTCCGGCAACAGCTCCTTCATCACGTGACACATCCTTCCCATACTGGCCTCGATGTCTAGGTGTATTGCATCGCCCTGCCACGTTTGCATCCACCAATCCAATAGCGCCTCCCCACTACTTTTGTCATTTTCGCTGCTGTTGCATTGCGACCATACCGTGTTCCACCACACGCATTACATATGACGTGCCTCTCTTGTGAAACACTCGGGACCTCTACAGCACCCGCTCGCAGACATGATGCCGACCGGCATGCCAGTACGTGCAGCGACTCGATGACGAACGCCTGCTTCCTTCATCCTGCTGTCGAGCCGCTGTCCGGGTAGCTCTATGGAGCAATCCCGATGCACTTCCCCAGACACTTTGCCGCTCGCGCTGCATCTACAGGTATGCGAACCGCCACGACTTGCGCCATCAAGCTCCACCTATCATGCTGTTGAACGCAGGGAAGTGTGAGGCGTTACGTGCAGGTGCAGCAACGCGCAGGTTGCTGTTCGGAGCAACAGGAGCGAAATCCGGCTTGCTACGACAACGGGCACAACCTATTCAACAACCTACACATATACGTTAGCACCAATACCAAGTTTGTCGCTGTACACTATGTACACACTATCGACACATCGCTCTTGCTCTCTCTCTATCTCTGCACCCGCTGTATAGAGTGCATCCGCCTCGTAGTGGGACCATTTCATCCGGCTATATACAAGCAGAGGATAGTGGCCCGCAATGCCAACAAAATGGAAACTGGAGCCGCCAGTCCGCCTCCACAACAGCCATCTGGACCTCAGTGTTAAGAACCCAAATATAACGCAAAATATGCTGACGCCGAGCAACCCAACACGCTGCAAAAGCACCAGGATAGCTAGATCTGGTGGATATTGACGCGCCACTGAAGCTAAGCTAAGGTGCAGTAGTCTGCGTCTCACGTGCATACTAGGTGCGTACCTCGCCGCCTCCAATGACGGCCCACTACTGCTACGTAACTGGAGCTCCGCAACCCTTTGAAGCTGTTGAAGCATGTTTGACAAGTCATTCCCGTTTCTTCCCGTCGTGCTTGCCACATTGCAACGAGTCAGCATCATCACCACATTGCGCCACGCAAACCACTGTGGATAGCAGGTGATCTTCAGCCCGTTGGCGGCACTTGTTAACCCTCCAGCAAAAGCATAGACAATAGAGCACTGCCGCTTACCCTATGGTTGCTATTCTCCGATAGGTTGAAACTGCTCCCTATCTTCCGCGAGAGCCGGTTCATGTAACTTGTCTTAAGTCCGGAAGGCTGCGGTACTTGTCACATTTCTTGTTTTGGATTAGCTGCCGGGCTTGCAATCACCCGGGTCCGAGATAGGGTTCACGGAACCAAAAATTGAGTGAGAAAATCATCACTTAGCACGTTTCCTTGGCTCGTCATCTCCATCGGGGCTTTTGCTTAGAATCCAGGCACATCGGTAATTACCTCTTTTTGATACACGCCCCCCCCCTCCCCCCGGCTCGGTAGTGAAGACCAGGTCCTAGGGTTTCACAACAGCCGTGACTAGTTGTTATGAGTAAAGAGATTGAGTTTGTGAAAGGGAAAGGAAGAGAGAAGAAGAGAGAAGGAGAAGAAGAAGAAGAAAACAAAAAACACTACTACTGGTACGTGAACCGTCTCCGCGGCTTAGCTAACGTGCAGGAAAAGTCCTGTTCTTTTGTTTTTCTCCTCAATACGCTATTGGTCATAGTATACTATAGCCGATCCCAGTTCACGGACCCCCATTCAGCGTAACAGTCTTACAACGGTTGAATTGAGCCCTCGGAGCCCCCGTTCTCGAAGGCCCACGCATCACCATCCTTACAATAATTTTTTCTTACCTTTCACCCAAGGCGGCAGCGTATGGGGACATCGGTGCTAATCTGCAGACCCAACAAAGCAATGCAACCATTGTCGGTTGAAGCCCCGTCTGCTCCTACGCGCGCCGCCTCCCTTTGCCATGGGAGATCTCCACCACAAGGTACCCACTCAATCTATACTGAGAAGAGACCAAGACAAAACTACGGCTCAACAGCGGCACATGCCACACTTACTAACCGTTTTTCGAGGATCCCTAGCCATGCGGGTCTGTTTCTGAAGTGTGGGTATTTTGCTCTTTACGTGTATGCTCAGCCCTTTTTTGTTTTGGCCTCGATAACTGTTGAACTGGCCGTTCTACATCCAGGCGCCCAACATGTTACGGCTCTATTTTTTTCTCTCCAACCACCTCGTCTCGCCACACCCTTTTTGTACATTCTGCCCCGTGATTTCTACTGCCGATAAGCAAGTGGCAACAATGAAACGAAACGAAAACTTCAAATGCAAATGACGACTTCTACAACCAAGCCGGTCTAACCCCAAGTCCCCCCGCGAGCAACCGCAGCAGAGAGTCGCCTTGCCACCCTCTGCCCGTACACACACAGAGACAAAAAACCCGCCTTTCTTAGCGAACCTGCCGCGAAAGGGTTAACGTGTTCTATCAGTAAGCTGGAAACATCAGTAAGCTGAACGCCCCACCCAACCCGACCCAACGCTCTGCACCACAACCACTATGCCGCGACAACAACGCTCTATACAGACTGCTCGTGAAGGCAGAATAAGTCTTGCTATCGCGTCTTATCGTAATAATCCAAAACAATCTATCCACGCTCTTACAAAGGCGTACAATGTGCCAAAGTCAACACTATACATGCGCCTCCGCGGTACCCAGCCACGATCAGAGACAGCGTCTGTCAATCGTAAGCTATCAGCTGTCGAAGAGCAGTCTCTTATTTAATGGATTCTAGAGCTAGATCGACGAGGCTTTCTGCCCTATATTATCGACGTGCGACGGATGGCAGACGCTCTACTCGCTGNACGTGGCCAAGATCCACCTCCACAGCCTGTTGGCAAATGCTAGGTGTCGCGCTTTATCCAGAACTAGCTAGAGCTCCAGACGAAGTGGAATAGAAAATTTAATAGCTAGCGCGCTCTCTCTAAGGATCCTATCGCAATTATAGCCTAGTTTAAGCTAGTAGAGGAGACGCGCCAGACGTACGGCGTGCTAGACNAGGATATCTACAACTTTGACGAGACT